>NW_026664329.1:0-1872 GCF_009828535.3 Hylobates moloch | reverse complement strand
TGGATAAGCTTTTTGATGTGCTGCTGGATTCGGTTTGCCAGTATTTTATTGAGGATTTTTGCATCAATGTTCATCAAGGATATTGGTCTGAAATTCTCTTTTTTGGTTATGTCTCTGCCAGGCTTTGGTATCAGGATGATGCTGGCTTCATAAAATGTGTTAGGGAGGATTCCCTCTTTTTCTATCGATTGGAATAGTTTCAGAAGGAATGGTACCAGTTCCTCCTTGTACCTCTGGTAGAATTCGGCTGTGAATCCATCAGGTCCTGGACTCTTTTTGGTTGGTAAGCTATTGATTATTGCCACAATTTCAGAACCTGTTATTGGTCTATTCAGAGATTCAACTTCTTCTTGATTTAGTCTTGGGAGGGTGTATTTGTCGAGGAATTTATCCATTTCTTCTAGATTTTCTAGTTTATTTGCATAGAAGTGTTTGTAGTATTCTCTGATGGTAGATTGTATTTCTGTGGGATCGGTGGTGATATCCCCTTTTTCATTTCTTATTGCATCTATTTGATTCTTCTCTCTTTTCTTCTTCATTAGTCTTGCTAGCGGTCTATCAATTTTGTTGATCTTTTCAAAAAACCAGCTTCTGGATTCATTAATTTTTTGAAGGGTTTTTTGCATCTCTATTTCCTTCAGTTCTGCTCTGATTTTACTTATTTCTAGCCTTCTGCTAGCTTTTGAATGTGTTTGCTCTTGCTTTTCTAGTTCTTTTAATTGTGATGTTAGGGTGTCAATTTTGGATCTTTCCTGCTTTCTCTTGTGGGCATTTAGTGCTATAAATTTCCCTCTACACACTGCTTTGAACGTGTCCCAGAGATTCTGGTATGTTGTGTCTTTGTTCTCGTTGGTTTCGAAGAACATCTTTATTTCTGCCTTCATTTCATTATGTACCCAATAGTCATTCAGGAGCAGGTTGTTCAGTCTCCATGTAGTTGAGCGGTTTTGAGTGAGTTTCTTAATCCTGAGTTCTAGTTTGATTGCACTGTGGTCTGAGAGACAGTTTATTGTAATTTCTGTTCTTTTACATTTGCTGAGGAGAGCTTTACTTCCAACTATGTGGTCAATTTTGGAATAGGTGTGGTGTGGTGCTGAAAAAAATGTATATTCTGTTGATTTGGGGTGGAGAGTTCTGTAGATGTCTATTAGGTCCACTTTGTGTAGAGCTGAGTTCAATTCCTGGATATCCTTGTTAACTTTCTGTGTCGTTGATCTGTCTAATGTTGACTGTGGGGTGTTAAAATCTCCCATTATTATTGTGTGGGAGTTTAAGTCCCTTTGTAGGTCACTCAGGACTTGCTTTATGAATCTGGGTGCTCCTGTGTTGGGTGCATATATATTTAGGACAGTTAGCTCTTCTTGTTGAATTGATCCCTTTACCATTATGTAATGGCCTTCTTTGTCTCTTTTGATCTTTGGTGGTTTAAAGTCTATTTTATCAGAGACTAGGATTGCAACCCCTGCCTTTTTTGTTTTCCATTTGCTTGATAGATCTTCCTCCATCCCTTTATTTTGAGTCTATGTGTGTCTCTGCACGTGAGATGGGTTTCCTGAATACAGCACACTGATGGGTCCTGACTCCTTATCCAGTTTGCCAGTCTCTTTTAATTGGAGCATTTAGCCCATTTACATTTAAAGTTAATATTGTTATGTGTGAATCTGATCCTGTCATTATGATGTTAGTTGGTTATTTTGCTCGTTAGTTGATGCAGTTTCTTCCTAGCCTCGATGGTCTTTACAATTTGGCATGTTTTTGCAGTGGCTGGTACCGGTTGTTCCTTTCCATGTTTAGTGCTTCCTTCAGGAGCTCTTTTAGGGCAGGTCTGGTGGTGACAAAATCACTCAGCGTTTGCTTGTCTGTATTTTATTT
>NW_026664328.1:0-1872 GCF_009828535.3 Hylobates moloch | reverse complement strand
TAAGGTGGGGGAATACAAGAGGAGGATGCAAAGGAGGCTTTGGATTGGGAAGAAGGGCAGCAATGAGATGTAGCTGTAATCCAGGAATAGTCAGGGAAGCAGATAATTTAGTTAAAGTGTCTCGGCCTAATAAGGGAACTGGGCAGGTGGGGATAATTAAAAGGAGTGCTTAAAAGAGTATTGTCTCAGTCGGCACCAGAGTCGGGGAGTTTTAAGAGGTTTAGAAGCCTGGCTGTCAATACCCACAACAGTTATGGAGGCAAGGGAAACAGGCCCTTGAAAAGAAGGTAATGTGGAGTGAGTAGCCTCCACACTGATTAAGAAGGGGACGGACTTACCTTCCACTGTGAGAGTTACGTGAAGCTCGGCGTCTGTGATGATCTAGGGGGCTTCCGAGGTGAACAGGCAGCGTCAGTCCTCAGCTGCTAAGCCAAGAAGATCTGGGAAGGAGTCAGAGAGCCTTGGGCCAGAGTTCCAGGGGCTCTGGGAGTGGCTGCCAGGTGAGTTGGACAGTCCGATTTCCAGTGGGGTCCCGCACAGATGGGACATGGCTTAGGAGGAATCCTGGGCTGCGGGCATTCCTTGGCCTGGTGGCCAGATTTCTGGCACTTGCAGCAAGCTCCTGGGGGAGGAGGTTCTGGAGGAACGCCTGGCCGCTGCGGTTCAGGCGTTTGGAAGTTCTTGTGTGCTGGAGATGTGGCTGGGGTTTGTCTCACAGTGGAGGCAAGGAATTGCAACTTTTTTCTATTATTGTACACCTTGAAGGCGAGGTTAATTAAATCCTGTTGTGGGGTTTGAGGGCCGGAATTTAATTTTTGGAGTTTTATTTAATGTCGGGAGCAGATTGGGTAATAAAATGTATTTTGAGAATAAGATGGCCTTCTGACCTTTTAGGATCTAAGGCTGTAAAGCGTCTCAGGGTTGCTGCTGAACAAGCCATGAACTGGGCTGGGTTTTTCATATTTGATGAAAGAGCCTAAACGCTCACTGATTCGGGAGAGGTCTGATAAAGAAAAAGGAGCGTTAACCTTGACTATGCCTTTAGCTTCAGCCATCTTTTTAAGAGGAAATTGCTGGGCAGGTGGGGGAGGGCTACTCACGGAATGAAACTGTAAACTGGACCCGGTGTGAGGAGGGGAGGTGATAAAAGGATTATTGGGTGGAGGAGCGGAGGCTGAGGAAGAATTGGGACCTAGCTCGGCCTGGCGAGGAGCAGCCTGGGGAGGAGGGGAGAGGTCAGATGGGTCTGTAGAAAAGGAAGATTAGAAAGACTCAGCGACGCTTGGGGTTGGGACTGAGGGGACGGTGGGAGGGAAAGAAGATTTGGGACGAGTTGCACTGGGCACAGAGACTAGTGAGGGACCGATGTGTAAAAGAATGCCTGGATGTCAGGCACCTCAGACCGTTTGCCCATTTTACGACAAGAATTATTTAGATCTCGTAGGATGGAAAAATTGAAAGTGCCATTTTCCGGCTATTTGGAACTACTGTCGAGTTTGTATTGGGGTCAAGCAGCATTGCAGAAGAAAATAGGATGCTTAGATTTTAGGTCAGGTGAGAGTTGAAGAGGTTTTAAGTTCTTGAGAACACAGGCTAAGGGAGAAGGAGGAGGAATGGAGGGTGGAAGGTTGCCCATGGTGAAGGAGGCAAGCCCAAAGAAAACAGTAGAGACACAGAGGGAAGGGGTTCGGGGGTTCTTACCCTCCAGAAAAGCGGGAAAGGGGTCGGGGCACAGAGAAACGAGGTTGGGGCATGGAAATATGGGATTGGGGTGCAGAGATATAAGAGGTTGGGGTGCAGAAATAAGGGATCGGGGTGCAGAGATATAAGGGGTTGGGGTATTTTCCCCTCCCCCAGAAAAGCGGGACTTGC
>NW_026664327.1:0-1872 GCF_009828535.3 Hylobates moloch | reverse complement strand
GCGTTGAGTATATGTTAAATCAATAATCAGTCCAAATTCTTCATTTTGTTCTCGGATTTTGTTAAAAAGATCCAAAGGGGAAAAGCATTCTTCTGGAGCAAGTTTCTTTTCAAAACTCTGTCAGAAAGAATGAAATAAGAGCAAATATGTGCTTAAAATCCTGTACTACATTAGGCATTTATTCAAGTCCTGTGATGCTAACATACAACGAGATTCAAAGGAAAGTTTCCATTCTCCTGGAACATAGAAGGTATACTGTAACAATCTTTTCTTCCAGAGTGGTCAGAAAGAAAAAAATAAGCCCACTTCTATATATGTATTTCTGTATTTGTTTCATGTTGGTCTCCTAATCAGACTGTAAACTCCCAGATTTTATTCACCACTGTATCTCCAGCTCCAGGTGGAGTGCTTATCATATTTAGTGTTTATAAATATTTCTTTTCTTTTTTTTTTTTTTGAAACAGGGTGTTGCTCTATCATCCAGGCTGGAGTGCAGTGACACAAACATGGCTCACTGCAGCCTCCACCTCCTGGGCTCAAACAATCCTCCCACCTCAGCCTCCCAAGTAGCTGGGACTACAGGCATGAACCACCACACCTGGCCTTTTTTTTTTTTTAAAGAGATAGGGTCAGCTGGGCGCCGTGGTTCATGCCTGTAATCCCAGCACTTTGGGAGGCCAAGGCGGGAAGATCACAAGGTCAGGAGATCGAGACCATCCTGGCTAACACTGTGAAACCCCGTCTCTACTAAAATTACAAAAAATTAGCCAGGCGTGGTGGCAGGCGCCTGTAGTCCCAGCTACCGGGAAGCTGAGGCAGGAGAATGGCGTGAACCCGGGAGGCAGAGTTTGCAGTGAGCCGAGATCACACCACTGCACTCCGGCCTGGGTGACAGAGCAAGACTCTGCCTCAAAAAAAAAAAAAAATTTTTTAAATAAAAAAATAAAAAAAGAGATAGGGTCTTGCCGTCTTGCCATGTAGACCAGGCTGATCTTAAACTCCTGAGCTCGAGCAACCCTCCTGTCTCGGCCTCACAAATAAATATTTCTTACATGTCTACACATATAAAGGATGGCTTTCATTGCTGAATATTCTTTTATGTATGTGGTTTATTTTTGAACTTTATGCTCTGTTCCTTCAATCTGTCTGGCTACTTAGGTGTCAGCAATGTACTTTTTAAAAAATAGACTAGTTGGGCTGGGTGCAGTGGCTCACGCCTGTAATCCCAGAACTTTGGGAGGCCGAGGCAGGAGAATCACGAGGTCAAGAGATCGAGACCATCCTGGCTAACACGGTGAAACCCCGTCTCTACTAACAACACAAAAAAATTAGCCAGGTGAGGTGGCGGGCGCCTGTAGTTACAGCTACTCAGGAGGCGGAGGAAGGAGAATGGCGTGAACCCAGGAGGCAGAGCTTACAGTGAGCCAAGATCACACCACTGCACTCCAGCCTGGGCAACAGAGCCAGATGCCATCTCAAAAAAAAAAAAAAAATAGACTAGTTTTCAGAGCAGTTTTAGGTTCACAGGAAAACTGAGCCAAAAGGACAGACAGTTCCCACACGTACTTTGCCTTCCCCACCCCACCCAGACTCCCCCACTATCCACATTCCATACTAGTGTGGTCCATTTGTTACAAATGAAGAACCAACTCTGACACATCGTTATCAGCAAAGCCTACAGGTTAGGTGGGCATGGTTCATTCTATGTTACGCATTGTATGTACATATTATGTTATATATATTTTGCCACAAAAAAATGAGAGAAAGAACTAAGTTCAAGTTTTGATTCTTCCTTTTCTGAGCCTGTTTGATTATCTACAAAATCATTTATTAGATGTAACCATCTATCCTCTGAGCTTAGGGCAGAATAAG
>NW_026664326.1:1601-1872 GCF_009828535.3 Hylobates moloch | reverse complement strand
CAGGAGGCTGAGACAGGAGAATTGCTTGAACCTGGGAGGCAGAGTTGCAGTGAGCCGAGATCGCACCACTGCACTTCATCCTGGGGAAAAGCGAGATTTTGTCTCAAAAAAAAAAAAAAATTAAAATTAAAAAATTAGCTGGGCATGGTGATGCGCACCTGTGGTCCCAGCTACTGGGAGGCTGAGGTGGGAAGATCGTTTGAGCCCGGGAAGTCAAGGCTGCAATAAGCTGTGATCATGCCACTGCACTCCAGCCTAGGTGACAGAGAGA
>NW_026664326.1:153-1501 GCF_009828535.3 Hylobates moloch | reverse complement strand
CACTGCAACCTGGAACTCCTGTGCTCAAGTGATCCTCCCAGTTCAGCCTCCCAAGCAGCTGGAATTACAGGCGCACACCACCATGCCCAGCTAATTTTGTTTTTAAATTTTTTGTGGAGATGGGGATCTTTCTTTGTTGCCCAGGCTGGTAATACATGTTTATTATATTGAAATAGGAGAAGAAATAATGATCTAAATCAGCACTTTTAGAACTTCTTGCAAGGATGGCAGTTTCTATAACCTGTGTTAATCTAGCATGGTAGTCACATGTAGCTAATGAGCACTTGAAATGTGGCTAGTGCAACTGAGGAACTGAATTTTTTATTTCTTTTAATTTTAACTCATTAAAATTTAAATGTAAATGGCCACACGTGACTACTGGCTACCACATTGAACAGTGGCTATCCAGATTATTCTGATTAAAATTGTTCTTCATTCAACAGTATTTACTGAGTGCCTTCTGCCAGCCAGCCACACAGTATTCTATGGGCTGGTCATAGAAAAATGAATATAGTCATCCCTCCATATCCAAGGGAGGTTGGTTCCAGGATCCCCCTAGAATATCAAAATGTTCAAGTCCCTAATATAAAATGGCACAGTATTTGCATATAACCTACACACATTCTCCCACATACTTTAAATTTTCTCTATATTACTTATAATACCTAATACAATGTATATACTACATATATATATATACACACACAATACAATTGTTCTACTGTATTGGTTTTTTAATTTGTATTATTTTCTTTTTTGTTGTTGTTTTTTTGTTTTTGCTTTTGTTTTTGAGACAGAGTCTCGCTCTGTCGCCCAGGCTGGAGTGCAGTGGCGCAATCTCGGCTCACTGCAACCTCCGCCTCCCGGGTTCAAGCGATTCTTCTGTCTCAGCCCCCCGAGTAGCTGGGACTACAGGCACGCACCACCATGCCCAGCTTATTTTTGTATTTATAGTAGAGACAGGGTTTTCACCACGTTGGCCAGGATGGTCTTGATCTCTTGACCTCGTGATCCACCTGCCTCGGCCTCCCAAAGTGCTGGGATTACAGGCATGAGCCACTGTGCCCGGCCTATTTGTATTATTTTCTATAGTTGTATTATTTTTTTTTTTTTTTTTCTTTTTCGGGAGAACGGGGTCTCGCTATATTGCCCAGGCAGGTCTCGAACTCCTGGGCTCAAGCTATCCTCCCGCCTCTTGCCTCCCTGAGAGCTGGGATTACAGGCGTGAGCCACCGCGCCCGGCTATAGTTGTATTATTTTTTTACTGTTGTTTTTCTTTTCAATATTTTTTGTTTGTATTTTGCTTTTTTTTTTTTGAGATGGAGTCTCACTCTGTCGCCCAGGCTGG
>NW_026664325.1:0-1872 GCF_009828535.3 Hylobates moloch | reverse complement strand
AAAAAAAAAAAAAAAAGAATCCTATGAGGTAAGTACTATTAGAATCCCATTTATCTGATAGTTAAGAGATATATTGACAGGTTTTGAACTGGCAACTGGCCACTACAACCTCCTCCTCTCTGGCTCCCGGCCTCCTCCAGGCTTGTTTCCCTCCTTTTTTTTTTTTTTTTTATTTTTTTTGAGACGGAGTCTCACTCTGTGGCCCAGGCTGGAGTGTAGTGGCGTGACCTCGGCTCACTGCAACCTCTGCCTCCCAGGTTCACACCATTCTCCTGCCTCAGCCTCCGGAGTAGCTGGGACTACAGGCGCCCATCACCACGCCTGGCTAATTTTTTGCATTTTTAGTAGAGATGGGGTTTCACCATGTTAGCCAGAATGGTCTCGATCTCCTGACCTCGTGATCCGCCCGCCTCAGCCTCCCAAAGTGCTGGGATTACAGGCGTGAGCCACCACGCCTGGCCTCCTTCCTTTAAATCTACCTCTCTCCAAAATGCAAACACACAGCAACTTCTCTCAGTTGATTGTTCACAGAAAAAAAAATAAAAATATTTAAAGTTAATAAAAAAGGAAAACATATGTAAAATAATAATAATAATAAAAAAATGCAAACACAACCATGTAAGGCCTCAACTTTAAACATGGCAAGGCCTCCTGTAGCTAGTGAGCATGTTTTGGGTCAAGTCACTCTCCTCATTACCCGTGGCTCGCTTTCATGGCAAGGACACATGTCCAGGAGAGGGGTCTGCAGTGCCAAGTGTGGCCAGGCTCTGCCCTCAGCCCTTTCCATGAACTGACTCAATTCCCACAATAATCATACGTTACACAGTTACTGAGGAATGAGGACGTCAGGTAACCTATCAAAGGACACAAAGTTGTGACCGGGATGGACACCCTGGCTCCAGATGTGCATCCCTAGCCTGAGGAGGGCACAGAAAGGCATGTCCACTGAGGTTTGGGAGAAAATAAAATAAAAACAAACTTCACTGAAGCTTTGAGATGATTCTGCTGAGAAGTACCACCACCTACCCTCACACAGTGGGATCGTCACAAATGTGCAAACCTAGCTCCTCCACGTGGCTCTCGCCTGCCCTTCCAGGGCCGCTCCACACTCTCCCTGATACGTGGTGGTGGCCCCCGCAGTTTTGCTGCCCTGTCTTCTGCTCTCAGCTTCTGCTTGCCTTCACTTTGTGATGTGGCCTTCCCTTTGTGATGTGGCCTTCCCTTTTTCAGTTTCTCCTCTAGACTCCTGAGGGCAGGAGTCATGTTCCCTCCTCATCTGCCCACTGCCTAGCCCAGTATCTAGGTCAAGGTAGCACCAGCACCCCCAATCTCACATAGATAATGCTGAATATAGGTGATCAGGTTGGGCCTACTCTTTCTAACTCATCTTGAATCCCCCCCGCCCCATTCAATTTTACAATGCCATATAATATTGTAACTCTGGGTGCTTTGTTTTGGTTTGGTTTGGTTTTGAGATGGAGTCTCGCTGTATCGCCTAGGCTGGAGTGCAGTGGCGCAATCTCAGCTCACTGCAACCTTCACCTCCCAGGTTCAAACGATTCTCCTGTCTCAGCCTCCTGAGTAGCTGGAATTATAGGCATGTGCCACCAAACCCAGCTAATTTTTTGTATTTTTAGTAGAGATGGAGTTTCACCATGTCGGACAGGCTGGTCTCAAACTCCTGACCTCAAGTGATTTGCCCGCCTCGGCCTCCCAAACTGCTGGGATTGCAGGCATGAGCCACCATGCTTGGCTTTGTTTTTTTCTTGAAACTGACAGAGAAAAGGTCTAAATTAGTTCCATTCACTCATTCAACAAGTATTTATTCAACTCCTATATAGTAGGCATGGTGCTAGGTGCTGGAACAAATTT
>NW_026664324.1:0-1872 GCF_009828535.3 Hylobates moloch | reverse complement strand
GTAAAAGTGTTCCTATTTCTCCACATCCTCTCCAGCACCTGTTGTTTACTGACTTTTTAATGATGGCCATTCTAACTGGTGTGAGATGGTATCTCAATGTGGTTTTGATTTGCATTTCTCTGATTTTTTTGATTGTTGGGCATTTTTTCATGTTTTTTTTGGCTGCATAAATGTCTTCTTTTCAGAAGTGTCTGTTCATGACCTTTGCCCACTTTTTGATGGGGTTGTTTGTTTTTTTCTTGTAAATTTGTTTGAGTTCATTGTAGATTCTGGATATTAGCCCTTTGTCAGATGAGTAGGTTGCAAAATTTTCTCCCATTCTGTATGTTGCCTGTTCACTCTGATGGTAGTTTCTTTTGCTGTGCAGAAGCTCTTTAGTTTAATTAGATCCCATTTGTCAATTTTGGCTTTTGTTACCATTGCTTTTGGTGTTTTAGTCATGAAGTTCTTGCCCACGCCTATGTCCTGAATGGTATTGCCTAGGTTTTCTTGTAGGATTTTAATGGTTGTAGGTCTAAAATTTAAGTCTTTAATCCATCTTGAATTAATTTTTGTATAAGGTGTAAGGAAGGGATCCAGTTTCAGCTTTCTACATATGGCTATCCAGTTTTCCCAGCAACATTTATTAAATAGGGAATCCTTTCCCCATTTCTTGTTTTTCTCAGATTCGTCAAAGATAAGATAGTTGTATATATGTGGCATTATTTCTGAGGGCTCTGTTCTGTTCCATTGATCTATGTCTGTTGTGGTACCAGTACCATGCTGTTTTGGTTACTGTAGCCTTGCAGTATAGTTTGAAGTCAGGTAGCATGATGCCTCCAGCTTTGTTCTTTTGGCTTAGGATTGACTTGGCGATGTGGGCTCTTTTTTGGTTCCATATGAACTTTAAAGTAGTTTTTTCCAATTCTGTGAAGAGTCATTTGTAGCTTGATGGAGATGGCATTGAATCTGTAAATTACCTTGGGCAGTATGGCCATTTTCACAATATTGATTCTTCCAACCCATGAGCATGGAATGTTCTTCCATTTGTTTGTATCCTCTTTTATTTCATTGAGCAGTGGTTTGTAGTTCTCCTTGAAGAGGTCCTTCACATCCCTTGTAAGTTGGATTCCTAGGTATTTTGTTTGCTTTGAAGCAATTGTGAATGGGAGTCCAGTCATGATTTGGCTCTCTGTTTGTCTGTGATTGGTGTACAAGAATGCTTGTAATTTTTGTACATTGATTTTGTATCCTGAGACTTTGCTGAAGTTGCTTATCAGCTTAAGGAGATTTTGGGCGGAGACAATGGGGTTTTCTAGGTATACAATCATGTCATCTGCAAACAGGGACAATTTGACTTCCTCTTTTCCTAATTGAATACCCTTTATTTCCTTCTCCTGCCTGATGGCCCTGGCCAGAACTTCCAGCACTATGTTGAATAGGAGTGGTGAGAGAGGGCATCCCTGTCTTGTGCCAGTTTTCAAAGGGAATTCTTCCAGTTTTTGCCCATTTAGTATGATACTGGCTGTGGACTTGTCATAGATAGCTCTTATTATTTTGAGATACGTCCCATCAATACCTAATTTAGTGAGAGTTTTTAGCATGAAGCACTGTTGAATTTTGTCAAAGGCCTTTTCTGCATCTATTGAGATAATCATGTGGTTTTTGTCTTTGGTTCTGTTTATATGCTGGATTACATTTATTGATTTGCGTATGTTGAACCAGCCTTGCATCCCAGGGATGAAGCCCACTTGATCTTGGTGGATAAGCTTTTTGATGTGCTGCTGGATTCGGTTTGCCAGTATTTTATTGAGGATTTTTGCATCAATGTTCATCAAGGATATTAGCCTGAAATTCTCTTTTTTGGTTATGTCTCTGCCAGGCTTTGGTATC
>NW_026664323.1:603-1873 GCF_009828535.3 Hylobates moloch | reverse complement strand
AAAGTGTTCTTCATTCTAGTAGAGGCTGCAGGATGAAGCCGATCAAGGTGCTTGCCCAGCCAGACCTTGGGCTCTTACCTACTTTGTGTTAGAGTCAACTCTGATGGAGTCTCTATCTCAGTCATCTTTGTTTTTGACATGGAATCTCGCTCTGTCTCCCAGGCTGGAATGCAGCGGTGTGATCTGAGCTCATGCAACATCTGCCTCCTGGGTTCAAGCTATTCTCCTGCCTCAGCTTCCCAAGGAGCTGGAACTACATGTGCATGCCACCATGCCTGGCTAATTTTTGTATTTTTAGTAGAGATGTTTCATCATGTTGGCCAGGCTGTCCTCAAACTCCTGACCTCAAGTGATCTGCCTGCCTTGGCCTCCCAAAGTGCTGGGATGACAGGCATGAGCCACCATGCTCGACCTCAATCATCTTTTTATCCCCCACACCCGGCAAGTTCTAGATACACTGTGGTTCCATACAAGTTTGTTGAATAAACAGGAGACAGATAGACAGTGGGAACTCTGGAAGTAGAGAAGATTCCAGAAATTGTGCCTATTTCCCAGAAACTGTGGCTCAATTCCTCAGTCTTGCCAGAGTTTCCCTATCTCAACTCAAACCTTATGTGTGGGCCTAGGCACAGTGCCTCACACCTGTAATCCCAACGCTTTAGGAGGCTGAGGTGGGCAGATCACTTGAACCCAGGAGGTGGAGGTTGCAGTGAGTCAAGATTATGCCACTGTACTCTAGCCTGGGCAATAAAGCAAGACTGTCTCAAAAGAAAAAAAAGAAACCCTTATGTGTGGGCCTTGTTACAGAATTAATGTTTATATGGACAATATGTACATGGGTGTATGTTAAGAGCATGAGTTATCCACCAGATTTTAGCAAAGTCCATTTAGAAAGCTCAGTGCTTTGGGCTTCCACTTGCTTTGCTGCCTCTGTCCTCAGAAGGAGGCTTCGTCCTTCCATGTAACCAGGAAATCCTTTATGCAGAGATGTACATAACACACTCCTATCCTTGGCTATGACACCTTGAAAGGCTCTTCTTGGTGGCCCCTGGTGCTCATGTCAGAGTAGTTCAAATTAAGATGATCAGCTTTCATGCCAATCACTCTACAAATCACTCCTATTATGACTCATTATTCTAAATGCTTCATTGAATTATTACTTAAAGAAATGCGCACATAGAAGAGATCAACACAGTACTTTTCTTACAAACTGAACAAACTGGCCAGGCGCAGTGGCTCATGCCTGCATCCCAGCACTTTGGGAGGCCGA
>NW_026664323.1:0-593 GCF_009828535.3 Hylobates moloch | reverse complement strand
CACAAGCATTGCTTGAACCCAGGAGGTGGAGGTTGCAGTGAGTCAAGATTATGCCACTGTACTCTAGCCTGGGCAATAAAGCAAGACTGTCTCAAAAGAAAAAAAAGAAACCCTTATGTGTGGGCCTTGTTACAGAATTAATGTTTATATGGACAATATGTACATGGGTGTATGTTAAGAGCATGAGTTATCCACCAGATTTTAGCAAAGTCCATTTAGAAAGCTCAGTGCTTTGGGCTTCCACTTGCTTTGCTGCCTCTGTCCTCAGAAGGAGGCTTCGTCCTTCCATGTAACCAGGAAATCCTTTATGCAGAGATGTACATAACACACTCCTATCCTTGGCTATGACACCTTGAAAGGCTCTTCTTGGTGGCCCCTGGTGCTCATGTCAGAGTAGTTCAAATTAAGATGATCAGCTTTCATGCCAATCACTCTACAAATCACTCCTATTATGACTCATTATTCTAAATGCTTCATTGAATTATTACTTAAAGAAATGCGCACATAGAAGAGATCAACACAGTACTTTTCTTACAAACTGAACAAACTGGCCAGGCGCAGTGGCTCATGCCTGCATCCCAGCACTTTGGGAG
>NW_026664322.1:0-1873 GCF_009828535.3 Hylobates moloch | reverse complement strand
TTGAACCTTACTTTTGATTTAGGAGTTTTGAAACCCTCTTTCTGTAGACACTGCAAGGGGCATTCGGAGCGCTACCGGGCCTATAGTGAAAAAAGTATATCTTCATGTAAAAACTACACAGAATCATTCTGCCAAACTTCGTTCTGTTCTCTGCATTCAACAGAGTTGAACCTTACTGTTGATTGTTAAGTTCTGAATCAATCTTTCTGTAGAAACTGCAAGCGGACATTCCGGGCTTTAAGGGCCATATGGTGGAGAAAAAAATGTCTTCAAATAAAAACTACACAGAATGATTCTGCCAAACTTCTTTCTGTTCTGTGCATTCAACTAACAGGGTTGAACCTTACTGTTGATGGAGAAGTTCTGAAACACTCTTTCTGTAGAAACTGCAAGCGGACATTCGGAGCACTTAGGGGCCTATAGTGGAAAAAGGAATATCATCAAATTAAAACTATGAAGAAGCATTCTGTGAAACTTTTTTCTGGTCTGTGCATTCAACTAGCAGAGTTGAACCTTACATTTGATTGAGGAGTTTTGAAACACTCTTTGTGTAGAAACTGCAAGTGGACATTCGGACCACTAAGGGGCCTATAGTGGAAAAAGGCGTATCTTCAAATAACAACTGCAGAGAATCATTCTGCCAAACTTCTTTCTGTTCTGTGCATTCAATAACAGATTTGAACCCTACTGTTGTTTGAGAAGTTCTGAAACACTCTTTCTGTAGAAACTGCAAGCGGATATTCGGAGCTCTAAAGGGCCAATAGTGGAAAAAGGATTATCTTCAAATTAAAACTACATAGAAGCATTCTGTGAACTTCTTTCTGATCTGTGCTTTCAACTAGCAGAATTGCACCTTATTTTTGATTGACAAGTTTTGAAACACTCTTTCTGTGGAAAGTGCAAGTGGACACTCGGAGCACTAAGGGCCCTATAGTGGAAAAAGGAATATTTTGAATTAAAAACTACACAGAATCATTCTACCAAACTTCTTTTTGTTCTGTGCATTCAAGGAAGAGAGTTGAACCTTACTTTTGATTGAGAAGTTCTGAAACTCTCTTTCTGTACAAACTGCAGGCCGGCATTCGGAGCGCTAAAAGGCCTCTGGTGGAAAAAGGAATATCTACAAATAAAAAGTAGACAGAAGCATTCTTCGAACCTTCTTTCTGATCTGTGCATTCAGCTAGCAGAGTTGAACCTTACTTTTGATTTAGGAGTTGTGAAAACCTCTTTCGGTAGAGACTGCAAGGGGACATTCGGAGGGCTGTGGGGCCTATAGTGGAAAAAGGAACATCTTCAAATAAAAACTACACAGAATGTTTCTGCCCATCCTCGTTCTGTTCTCTGCATTCAACTAACAGAGTTGAACCTTACTGTTGATTGTTAAGTTCTGAAACACTCTTTCTATAGAAACTGCAAGCGGACATTCCGGGCGTTAAGGGGCATAGAGTCTAATAAGAAATGTCTTCAAATAAAAATTACACAGAATCATTCTGCAAAATTTCTTTCTGTTCTGTGCATTCAACTAACAGAGATGAACCTAACTGTTGATTGAGAAGTTCTGAAACACTCTTTCTGTAGAAACTGCAAGCAAACAATCGGAGCACTAAGGGGCCTATAGTGGAAAAAGGAATATCTTCAAATAAAAACAACACAGAAGCATTCTGCGAAACTTCTTTCTGATCTGTGCATTCAAATAGCAGAGCATAAACTTACATTTGATTGAGAAGTTGTGAAACTCTCTTTCTGTAGAAACTGCAGGCGGACATTCGGAGCGCTAAGGTGCCTATAGTGGAAAAAGGAATATCTTCAATAAAACTACGCAGAAGCATTCTGCCAAACTTCTTTCTTTTCTGTGCATTCAAGTAACAGAGTT
>NW_026664321.1:0-1873 GCF_009828535.3 Hylobates moloch | reverse complement strand
GCCATCTGCAAATGCAGATAATCATACCTCTTCCTTTTTATTGGATGCCTTTTCTTTCTTTTTCTTGACTAATTACTTTGGCTAGAACTTCCAGTACTATGTTCCAGTACTATGTATCCTGTTCTAGACATGCTAGTTCCTTAAGCTGCATAGTTAGGTTACTTACTGATTTTAGATATTTCTTTTTTACTGTACAAGTTTACAGCTATAACTTGACATCTAAGCACTCCTTTAGCTGCATCTCATAAGTTTTCCTGTATTGTGGTTTTTTTTTTTTTATTCATTTCAAGGAATTTTCTAACTTTCCTTCTTCTTCTGTGACTTCCATATGCATATGTTGTTTTGCTTGATGCTACAGGTGCATTAAGCTATGTTCACTTTTCTCATTCTTTTTTCTTTCTGCTCCTCAGACTAGATCATTTTAGTCGGCCTGTCTTGAAGTTTGCTGAGTCTTCCTTCTGCCTGCCCAAATCTACTGTTGAACTTCTCTAGCAATTTTTTTATTTCAGTTATTGTGCTCTTCAGCTCCCAAATTTGTTTGGTTTCCTACTGTAACTTCTATCTCTTTATTGATATTTTCAGTTTGTTCATACATCATCTTGCTATTATTCTTTAGCTCATTTTTATGGTTTCATTTAGCATTGAACATGTTTGAAACTTTTGATTTAATGTCTTTGTCTAGTAAGTCCAATGTGTGTGGTTCCTCAGGGATGGTTTCTGTCTATTTATATTTTTCTTTGAATGGGCCAAAATCAAGCACTAGTCATTCCTGAGGCTTCAGGAGAATTGAGGAGTTTAAGATTTATTGTATGGAGTTGGAAAAAAACAATTCATTTTTCATGTTACTGTTAATTCTGGAAAAGAATAATCACTGCTCCTTCCAATGTTGAGGGGGTCTGATATAATGCATTTGTCACAAATGTCTGGTTCATTTCCTTGAGAGATTTTACCAACTCAAAAGCTCAACATTAACTGCTGACATTCAGACAGGTCAGACATTTAGTAGAGAGAGTAGCTAGATCATAATTTGTGTGAAGGAGTCATGCAGTTGAACTTAGGCAGAGCCTCCATCGCTGCCATCGTGGTTGTTCTGTTCATGTGCCCAATGTGCCACCATTCAGGGATGGTCAAGTACAAATGATGACTAATTTTCACTGAATGAGTTAGTCTATCTATCTAGTTGTTCAGTGCCTCTCTGTGGTAGACATTTTCTTACGCATTAACACAAAACATGCAGTTTCACACCAGTGTATGCCACTTCCATTGGTCCATTAAAACGTCTGTTGCCCAGAACTCCTTGTCTCTGACCTTCCAATTTTGCTTCTTCCATATCTCTAACCAATCAAATATGTCACTGACCATTGACTATGAGCCCCTACATTCTTAACTCTAGGCAGTTTTCTCTCCATTGACAATAGGCATGAGAGATTTGAGGAGATCTTACCATTGGGGAGATTTCCCTCACTACTGTTCTACAAAGCCACCCCTGAGTGGCGTGATAGCAGACCAGCAATCAATTGCTTGCTTCCACCAACATACTGAGCTGTCTCATCTATGAACCAGACTCAGGAAGTACTGGGTTTATGTACCAGCAATAACACTAGAGCAATATGAAATCAATAGTAAATATAAGGATTGTGGAGTTGTCTGGCTTTTGTTTATTTTCTTGAATACCTTAATAAAAAGAGAATGACAGGCTCAAGTCACCCATTAACAACTCAGAACAAACATGGAATGCATGAGGCCAATGTATTAGTTTTCTAAGGATTCCATAAAATATTACCACAGTCTGAGAATAGAAATCTATTTCCTGACAGTTCTAGAAGTCAGAATTCTGAAATCAAGGTGTCAGCAGCATTGGGTTCTTCTGGAG
>NW_026664320.1:0-1873 GCF_009828535.3 Hylobates moloch | reverse complement strand
CTTACTTTTGATGGCGCACTTCTGAAACACTCTTTCTGTAGTAACTGTAAGGGAACATTCAGAGCGCTAAATGGACTATAGTGGAAAAAGGAATATCTTCAAATAAAAACTGCACAGACGCATTCTGTGAAACTTCTTTCTGTTCTGTGCATTGAACTAACAGAGTTGAAGCATACTTTTGATTGAGCAGTTCTGAAACACTGTTTCTGTATAAACTGCAAGTGGACATTCTGAGCGCTAAAGATCTTATAGTGGAAAAAGGAATGTCTTCAAATAAAAACTACACAGAAGCATTCTGTGAAACTTCTTTCTGTTCTGTGCATTCAACTAACAGAGTTGAAGCATACTTTTGATTGAGCAGTTCTGAAACACTGTTTCTGTATAAACTGCAAGTGGACATTCTGAGCGCTAAAGATCTTATAGTGGAAAAAGGAATGTCTTCAAATAAAAACTACACAGAAGCATTCTGTGAAACTTCTTCCTGTTCTGTGCATTCAACCAACAGAGTTGAAGCTTACTTTTGATTGAGGAGTTCTGAAACACTCTTTCTGTAGAAACTGGAATGGGACATGCCGAGCACTAAGGGCCTATACTGAAAAAAGGAATATCTTCAAATAATAACTACACAAAAGCATTCTGTGAAACTTCTTTCTGTTCTGTGCATTCAACTAAGAGAGTTGAAGCGTACTTTTGATTGAGCAGTTCTGAAACACTCTTTCTGTAGAAACTGGAAGAGGATATTTTGAGCACTAGGGGGCCTTTAGTGGAAAAAGGAATATCTTCAATTGAAAACAACACAGAAGTATTCTGTGAAACTTCTTACTGTTCTGTGCATTCAACTAACAGATTTGAAGCTTAATTTTGATGGAGCAGTTCTGAATCACTGTTTCTGTAGAAACTGCAAGGGGACATTCTGCGCACTAAGGGGCCTACAGTGGAAAAAGGAATATCTTCAATAAAAAAACTACACAAAAGCATTCTGTGAAACTTCTTACTGTTCAGTGCATTGAACTAACACAGAGGAAGCTTACTTTTGATAGAGCAGTAATGAAACACTCTTTCTGTGAAAACTGCAAGCGGACATTCTGAGCGCTAAAGGGCTCAAAGTGGAAAAAGTAATGTCTTCAAATAAAAACTACACAGAAGCATTCTGTGAAACTTCTTTCTGTTCTGTGCATTGAACTAACAGAGTTGAAGCTTACTTTTGATTGAGCACTTCTGAAACACTCTTTCTGTAGTAACTGCCAGGGAACATTCGGAGCGCTAAATGGCCTATAGTGGAAAAAGGAATATCTTCAAATAAAAACTGCACAGAAGCATTCAGTGAAACTTCTTTCTGTTCTGTGCATTCAACTAACAGGGTTGAAGCTAACTTTTGATTGAGCAGTTCTGAAACACTCTTTCTGTAGAAACTGGAAGTGGACATTCTGAGCTCTAAGGGGCTTAAAGTGGAAAATGGAATATCTTCAAATAAAAACTGCACCGAAGCATTCTGTGAAACTTCTTTCTGTTCTGTGCATTCAACTAACAGAGTTGAAGCTTTGTTTTGATAGAGCAGTTACGAAACACTCTTTCTGTAGGAACTGCACGGAGACATTCGGAGCGCTAAGGGGACTAGAGTGGAAAAAGGATTATCTTCAAATAAAAACTAAACGGAAGCATTCTGTGAAACTTCTTTCTGTTCTGTGCATTCAACTAACAGAGGTGTAGCTTACTTTTGATTGAGCAGTTCTGAAACACTGTTTCTTTATAAACTTCAAGTGGACATTCTGAGCGCTAAAGGTCTTATAGTGGAAAAAGGAATGTCTTCAAATAAAAACTACACAGAAGCATTCTGTGAAACTTCTTACTGTTCAGTGCATTGAACTAACAG
>NW_026664319.1:211-1873 GCF_009828535.3 Hylobates moloch | reverse complement strand
ACAGAATGCTTCTGTGTAGTTTTTACTTGTAGATATTCCTTTTTTTACTGTAGGCCCCTTAGTGCTCCGAATATCCCCTTGCAGTTTCTACAGAAAGAGTGTTTCATAACTGCTCTATCAAAACTAAGCTTTAACTCCGTTTCCTGAATGCACAGAACAGAAAGGAGTTTCACAGAATGCTTCTGTGTAGTTTTTATTTCAAGATATTCCTTTTTCCACTCTAGGCCCCTTAGTGCTCCGAATGTCTCATTGCAGTTTCTACAGACACAGTGTTTCAGAACTGCTCAATCAAAAGTAAGCTTCAACTCTGTTAGTTGAACGCACAGAACAGAAAGAAGTTTCACAGAATTCTTCTGTGCAGTTTTTATTTGAAGACATTTATTTTTCCAGTATATGCCACTTAGCGCTCCGAATGTCCCCTTGCAGTTTCTACAGAAAGAAAGTTTCAGAACTGCTCAATCAAAAGTAAGCTTGAAACCTGTTAGTTGAATCCAGAGAACAAAAAGAAGTTTCACATAATGCTTCTGAGTAGTTTTTATTTGAAGATACTCCTTTTTCCACTATAAGCCCCTTAGCGCTCAGAATGTCCCCTTGTAGTTTCTACAGAAAGAGTGTTTCATAACTGCTCTACCAAATGTAAGCTTCAACTCTGTTTGTTAGTTGAATGCACAGAACTGAAAGAAGTTTCACAGAATGCTTCTGTGTAGTTTTTATTTCAAGATAATCCTTTTTCCACTATAGGCCCCTTAGCGCTCAGAATGTCCCCTTGCAGTTTCTACAGAAAGAGTGTTTCAGAACTGCTCAATCAAAAGTACGCTTCAAATCTGTTAGTTGAATGCAGAGAACAGGAAGAAGTTTCACAAAATTCTTCTGTGTAGTTTTTATTTGAATTTATTCCTTTTTCCCCATAAGCCCTTCTGCGCTCAGAATATCCACTTGCAGTTTCTAAAGAAAGAGTGTTTCAGAACTGCTCTATCAAAACTAAGCTTCAACTCTGTCAGTTGAATGCACAGAACTGAAAGAAGTTTCACAGAATTCTTCAGTGTAGTTTTAATTTGAATATATTCCTTTTTCCACTATAGGCTCCTTAGCGCTCGGAATGTCCCCTTGCCGTTTCTACAGAAAGAGTGTTTCATAACTGCTCTATCAAAAGTAAGCTTCAACTCTGTTAGTTCAATGCACAGAACTGAAAGAAGTTTCACAGAATGCTTCTGTGTAGTTTTTATTTGAAGATATTCCTCTTTCCACTATAAGCCCCTATTCGCTCAGAATGTCCACTTGCAGTTTCTACAGAAAGAGTATTTAAGAACTTCTCTATCAAAAGTAAGCTTCAACTCTGTTAGTTGAGTGTACAGAACAGAAAGAAGTTTCACAGAATGCGTCTGTGTAGTTTTTGTTTGAATATATTCCTTTTTCCACTACAGGACCCTTAGCACTCCGAATGTCCACTTGCTGTTTCTACAGAAAGAGTGTTTCAGAACTGCTCAATCAAAAGTAAGCTTCAACTCTGTTAGTTGAATGCACAGAACAGAAGGAAGTTTCATAGAATGCTTCTGTACAGTTCTCATTTGAAGATATTCCTTTTTCCACTATAGGCCCATTAGCGCTCTGAATTTCCCTATGCAGTTTCTACAGAAAGAGTGTTTCAGAACTGCTCAATCA
>NW_026664319.1:0-111 GCF_009828535.3 Hylobates moloch | reverse complement strand
TTCAACACTGTTAGTTGAATGCACAGAACAGAACGAAGTTTCACAGAATGCTTCTGTGCAGTTTTCATTTGAAGTTATTCCTTTTTCCACTCTACGCCCCTTAACACTCTG
>NW_026664318.1:0-1873 GCF_009828535.3 Hylobates moloch | reverse complement strand
ATACAAATTACCAAAATTAGAAATGAGAGAGGTCAAATCACTACAGATTTAACATGTTTTAAAAAGTTAAAGAGAATATGTGAACAACTTTATGCCAATAAAATTGATAACTTAGAAGAAACAGACAATTCACTCAAGAAGAAACAGATAACCTGAATAGCCCAATATCTGTGTTAAAATTTGATTCTGTACTTCAAAATCTTTCCCTCAAAAAAACTCTAGGAGATGGCTACACCAGTGAATTCAACAAAATGTTCAGGTAAGAAATAATACCAATTCTACACAAACTCTTCCAGAAAATTGAAAGGAACTTTCCAGCTAATCCTATAATGTCAGTATCACCTTGATGCTGAAACCTGACAAAGACACTACATGAAAAAGAAACTACATACCCATATCCCTCATGAACACAGACACACATTTCTAAACAAACTTCTAGCAACTCTAATACAATAACATATAATAAAGATAATATATCACGACCAAGTGAGATTTATCCTAGGAATGCAATATTGGTTAAAATTCTAAAACTAATCAATGTTATTCACCACATTAGCAAACTAAAGAAGAAAAATCAAATCATTATCTCAATAGATGCTGACAAATGATTGACAGGCATGTGCCATGATGCCTGGCTAATTTTTGTATTTTTAGTAGAGATGGGGTTTCACTATGTTGGCCAGGCTGGTCTCGAACTCCTGACCTCAGGTGATCCACCCATCTCGGCCTCCCAAAGTGCTGGGATTACAGGCGTGAGCAACCATGCCCAGCCTGGATGTTGACATTGATAGAATTCATGATTTTAGTCATATTTCCCCAGTCTTATTTGTATTCTGTCAATATCTGTATGTTTAATACTACAAGATGTTGCTAAGAGAAATCAAAGACCAAAATAAATGGAGAGATATATCATGTCCATAGGATGGAAGACAATATTGTTAGGATGGCAATTCTCTCCAAATTCAATGCAACCTGAATCAAAATCCCAGCATGGTACTTTTGTAGACATTGACAAACCTAGACAGGCAAAACAATTTTGAAAAAGAACAAAGTTGGAAGGCTAACAGCGCCTGATATCAAGACTTATTACAAGTAATGAAGAAAAGTGTTGTTGGCATCAAGATAGACAAATGGATCAAAGAAACAGAATAGAGAGTCCAAAATTATACCTACACATATTCACACAACTGATTTTCAACAAAGGGTGCAAAGGGAGTTTAGTGAAGAAAAGCCTTTTCGAAATGGTACTGGAAGAAGTGGATATCCATATTGAAAAAAAACAAAAAATTTTGATTCAAACCTTGCACCATATACAAAAATTAACTCAAAATGGATCATATATCTAAGTATAAAACTATAAAACTTCTAGAAGGAAACATAGGACAAACCCTGGTTTATGAAATGTTTCCTTAGATACAACACCAAAAGCACAATCCATATAAGAAAAATTGATACATTGGATGAAATTCAAAATGTCTTTTCCTTACAAGGCACTGTTTAGAGAATAAAGAGACAGGCCACCCATTGGGAAAAATATTTGTAAATCACATATCTGATAAAGGAATATGTAATAAACACACTCTCAAAAGTCAATAATTATAAAACAACACAAGAAAACAGTGGACAAAAGATTGAGCACATCCTTCTTCAAAGAAGATATGGATGGCAAATAAGCACCTGAAAATATGCTTATCATTAGTCATTAGGGAAATGCAAATTAAAGCCACAATGAGATACCACTGAGATATGAGACACAATGAGATATGTATCCATTAGAATGGCTTAAATTAAAAAGACTGTCAGTAACAAACAATGGTGATGATATGGAGGAAGTGAAATTCTCATACATTGCTAGCAGAAATGTAGAATGGCA
>NW_026664317.1:0-1874 GCF_009828535.3 Hylobates moloch | reverse complement strand
AAGTGTCATGAAAGCCTGAGGCTGAGAGGCTACCACATGCGGCCCCACAACAGAACCGAAGTAGAGCTGCAGAATGAACGCTGGTAACCATTTTTGTTACTGAATCAAGTCACATCTCACTCCCAGGTTTCTAGTAATACGAGCCATTAAATTCTCTTTTACCAGTAGTTAAGGTCTGTTTGGACTGGGTTTCCTATCATTTGCAATTCAAATAACACTAATATACTAAGTCACCCACTGTAATGGTTAGGTTAAAAAAGCCTGTCAAGAGAAAGCTATGCCCTGAGTCCAAGATCCCTAGAAGATTCGCCAACAGCCAGAGGTTACGGTTCATACTATTGAATTTTCATGAGAAGCATGTAGGCCTCCTTTAGGACATCCACAGTCTCAGAGCCACTGAGCAAGATTTTCTGGACGACGTGAGCCACAATTGCTCTTGCTGGTTAATGCTGGGGTGACACAAAGTCCATCAAAAACTGCACAGTCCCCAGGGGAAAATTCTCTTCAATGGTGTTTGTTACCATTCTTAGTCTTCATGAGGGATGGGTTCTAATTTTTGACTCTTGTTCTGTAGAGATTAAAAAGAAGGAAATTAGGAGGGATTTCTTTTCTTTTTGAGACGGAGTCTCGCTCTGTCCCCCAGGCTTGAGTGCAGTGGCGCGATTTCGGCTCACTGCAAGCTCCGCCTCCCGAGTTCACGCCATTCTCCTGCCTTAGCCTACAGAGTAGCTGGGACTACAGGCGCCTGCCACCATGCCCAGCTAATTTTCTTTTGTATTTTTAGTAGAGACAGGGTTTCACCGTGTTAGCCAGGATGGTCTCAATCTCCTGACCTCATGATTCACCCGTCTCAGCCTCCCAAAGTGCTGGGATTACAGGCGTGAGCCACCGCGCCCAGCCGGGATTTCTATGGTATACAAAAATAAGAGGTTCTAGAATAGGTTGAAGATAGCAAAGTTTTCCAGGTATTTGCAATATTTCATGATTAAAAAAAAAAAAAGAGGACAGATTCAGTGGCTGAGGCCTGTAATCCCAGCACTTTGGGAGGCCAAGGCAGGTGAACTGCTTGAGGTCAGGAGTTCGAGAGCAGCCTGGCCAACATGGTGAAACCCTGTCTCTACTAAAAATATAAAAATTAGCCAGACATGGTGGCATGCATCTGTAGTCCCAGCTACTTGAAGGCTTAGACATGAGAATTGCTTAAACCCGGAAGGTGGAGGCTGCAGTGAACCGAGATGGCACCACTGCACTCCAGCCTAGATGACAGAGCGAGACTCGAAATCAAAACAAACAGACAAAAAAGAGCTTTATCTAAAATACTTTTAATGACATGGGAAAAAGCTTATATAAAGTTAAAAAATCAGAATTCAAAATTGTACATATAACATGATTTCATCTATGTTAAAATATAGCACAGACAGAAAAATACAAAAGGGTCAAGAGGTAGCCTAGGTTGATTTTGGGGTGAGGATAACTAGAGACTTAGGGATAGCTGTGATACTATATCAGATACTGAAATAGATAAGAAAGAAGTTTTAAATTCATTTTGTTGTTAGGAGAAGAATTCCATCTTTTTTTTTGTGAGAACAGTAAATATTAAGTTGCTTCTTCCGCCAAAAAATATGTATATAAAGACTGCAAGAGAATATGTGAAAAGTGATTTTCTATTATGTGGGTGGTAGAATTAGGGGTGATTTTTTCTCTATGTGCTCTTCTATATTTTTCAATTTTTCCATAATACACACTTATTACTTTTATGATTAGAATTAAACAATTTTAAAGTTTGATATGAGGGTTTAATAACCATAAATTTGGAGCTCTTAATTTTTTTTTTTTTTTTTTTGAGATAAAGTCTGGCTCTGTCACCCAGGCTG
>NW_026664316.1:0-1874 GCF_009828535.3 Hylobates moloch | reverse complement strand
GAGTAAAAATGGTATTGTTAGCAGAACAGGTGTGATGAGTCAACAGTCAACAGTGTCGAAGAGCATGATTTCTGGACCAAAATAGGAGGAGAAGTTAAAACAGAGTATACAGTAGTAGCCCTTATCCACTATATGTGCAGAAAGACATACTTGACATGTTCTTCTCTGCTGTCACGCCACAGCAACAATCACCAACAAAGAAGGCTTCTGTGACCAAATGTGTGGAGAGTTTTTCCCCACCAGCAAGCAAGCAGTCATTCCTGCTGATGGCACAATTCAATTCTCACACCCTATCTGCAGATAACATCAGATTTAGTTTAATTTATAAATTAAACTTTATCATAGATATGTACGTATAGGAACAAACACTTTGTGATTCAGTACTATTCTTGGTTTCTTGCATCCACTGGGGGTCTTGGAATGTATCTCCCACAGTTAAGGGTGAACTACTGCACTTATTTTGTTATAACACAACACAGCCTCTCTAGCTCTTCAGTTCAAACTGTTCAGTTTAGCATAAAACACCCTATCACCAGAAGCCAGTGAAACATAGGAATCAGACCAGAAACAGGAATCCCTGCAAAAACTTTCCAGCTGCCAGTGGAGAAGAGCTCAAGAGAGATCACTGTGTTACTCTGGCTAATAGTCTTCTGGGGAAGGTGCTGGCTGGTTTCCTCAGTTGTAGCTACTTGCTCTGCCCTACGTAGAACAAGGCCCAAATTCACCTGCCATTTTACCTCCCACAGAAGGAACCACTGGAAAGATCACGCCTTTAAGAGCTTATCCACATTCAGAGAGAAGCTGAAGAAACACTGGGGAGGTGTGACAGGCTTCTGGGCAGTATTATCTGATGTGAAAAATATATAGAAAGAAAACTATCAACGCCCTTTTACTACCAGAATGTTCCAATGCTTGCCCTTATCCCTAGTAGGAGACAAAAATTCTTTTTCACCTCACATAAAGCAAAACTCCCTTGCCATCCCTCACGACAGAATCTAGTTGTAGGTGAGTCATGTCATCATAATAGAGGCTGTTGTCAATCTCATCCCTCAAAGGAAGAGGATCAGTGAGGAACATATGTATTTACGTATAGCATTCACTGCCTGGTCTTATTTCCAACTGAAGGTAAGTATGAAAGACTTTGTGATTCCAGTTTTATAAAGTACAACCCCTTGCACCTGTCCCCTTCCATTGCTAGAGAGTCTATCTGGACCCACCTCATAGAGCAAGATGCTCCCGTTTGTGCTGTGTGGTACTGCATGGTGTTCTTTTCCTCAACCCTTTCTATTATGTGCCACATATCTACACAAATCATGTTTTCTAAGTATGTAAAGCATAGCTCATCAGCATATATCATTCTTTGCAATGAAAAAGAAGCAAAAGAAAAACAAAAGGACAAAGAGCATCTTAAATGACTACATCCGAATCCATGAAGCTTTAATTTTTTAACTATTCAAAAAGATATCCACTGTATTATTCCAACTATATGACTCTACTGAAAAAAGTAAAACTATGAAGACAGAGTAAGATCAATGGTTGCCACGAGTTGCTAGGGAGAAAGGGAGAGAGGAACAGGCATAGCATAGAGAATTTTTAGGGCAGTGAAACTGTTCTGTCGATAATATTACAGTAATAGATACATGTCATGCCATTATACATTTGTCCAAATTCACAGAATGTACAGCATCAAGAGTGAAGCCTGATGTAAACTATGAACTTTGAGTGATTATAATGTGTCAGTGTAAGTTCATCAGTCGTAACAAATGTACCACTCTGGTGGAAAATACTAATAATGGGGGAGGCTATGCATGTGTTGGAGGCACGGAACATACGAGAAATCTCTGTACCTTCCTCTCAATTTTGCTGTGAACCTA
>NW_026664315.1:0-1874 GCF_009828535.3 Hylobates moloch | reverse complement strand
CAATGAACTAACCATTGGCAAATATGTAGGGTTTCCCACATAAGAACCTTATTAACATCAAAATAGAAAGCTGGTGGTAGAAATAATGATTGGGAACACAGAATCTCTACTCACAGTTTTAGTTCTGCCATACCATAAATTTGTGATCTCAGGAAATATCTCTCCATGTTGTCATCTCTATGTATAGTTCTGTCACTTTTCAAGAAGAACTTTTTGCTTAATTATGAAGTACTAGTTACTATAATCATTATTTTGAGCTTCATGTAAATCAAGAACACATGGACTCCACTTGCAAAACATTGGAAATGTAGTTAGGGATTGGGGGAATAAAGCAACATTTTAAAATGTGTAAAGACAATGAGTAAGCAACAAAGTGTCCAATTTTTTAGGGGAAGTTGCTTACGTTAGGAAAAGGCAGGATTAAGTAACAGAGAATTTGAATGATAACTGGCCAATTGGTGTCATTCACAATTGGAAGCAACACAAATGAAGTTTGCTTTTTTAAAGAGAAAAGGAGTTATTTAGAATTGGTCAACCTATTGGGGAAGCAATGTAGTTAGAGACAGTGCCCAAAACCATGTGAGCAAATGCTCTGTAGAGCGCACCCCTGCAATGCTGCCATTGTGAGACCAAGTCTCTCCTTGTCTTGGTACTGAGCCCTCCATTCTGCCTCCATCATTGCCGCTGTAGCTGCCACAAAATGATCCCTCAACCACCACTGCCCAGGAACAAAGATAGAATTCTGTCCTTCCGTGCTCTCAGATCAATTTCCATCATCAGGTGAGCCTTTGATGGGCACTATTCAGTTCCCATATCCATGAAATGGATGCAGTAAAAACATAGAAATTCCCTATATGTTTCCCAATAAGACACATATGGAAGCCTGTTTTCCCACCACAGGAAGGGGTTTGCACGATGGGTGTTCAAAGGAACAATATTCCCTGTAAACCATACTTTGCCCATATGAAGAAAAGCAATAAGGATTATTTAGTAAATAGACATTGAAACCCATCCAGGGTTGGCTGATGAGAAGCTCGTTAGCAACGGGGTCTGCCTTCAGTTAGGACAAGGTCTGTGCTTCCCACGGGTCCTCTCCACAGCAGGAGACATGCAAACTTCCCTTTCCTCCCCTGCACCTACCCTCAAATGGCCCAGAGGTCTTCAGGTGCTAGAATTTCTCAATTAATGCTGCACAAAATAACAGACAGCCTTGACTGTCACAGTCTGTTCTCATGAAGCTAGTCTCTGCTCACTACATAAAACAGGAGAGTAAGAACAAGGGTGTTTAACGCTACCCTAGCTCAAATATATTTCTCTCTGTAGGATGCCAAGAACCTGGAACCAGTGCATCTGCTGCTTTCCCTTCTTGGATTCTAGCCCAGACAAAAGATGCAAGGGGAATTTCATCAGAGGCCTTGAGCTCCACTTCGCAATGACCCAGGATCTACATGCACCCTCTTTATATATTTCTACCTTGAAAAAAAATTTTATATAATATTAATAATACATATTTTTACATAATAAACATGTTTATTTTATATATAGATATACATATACATAGATAAAGATCTCTAGTCAGACTTTTTTAAGGCTGGGCTGATTGTGGTGCCTCAAAACTATAATCCCAGCACTTTGGGAGGCCAAGGTGGCCCGATCTCTTGAGTCTAGGAGTTGGAGATCAGCCAGGGCAACATGGTGAAACCCCATCTTTACAAAAATTAGCTAGTATGGTGTCATGCACCTGCAGTCCCTGCTACTCAGGAGGCTGAGGTGGGAGAATCGCTTGAGCACAGTATGTGAAGGCTTCAGTGAGCTCTGATCATATGACTGCACTCCATCTTGGCTGACAAAGTGAGACCATTTCTCAAAAAAAA
>NW_026664314.1:664-1875 GCF_009828535.3 Hylobates moloch | reverse complement strand
AATGGGACATGCCGAGCACTAAGGGGCCTATACTGGAAAAAGGAATATCTTCAAATAAAAACTACACAGAAGCATTCTGTGAAACTTCTTTCTGTTCTGTGCATTCAACTAACAGAGTTGAAGCTTATTTTTGATAGAGCAGTTCTGAAACACTCTTTCTGTAGAAACTGCAAGTGGTCATTCTGAGTGCTAAAGGGCTTATAGTGGAGAAAGGAATATCTTCACATAAAAACTGCACAGAAGCATTCTGTGAAAATTCTTTCTGTTCTGTGCATTCAACTAACAGAGTTGAAGCTAGCTTTTGATTGAGCAGTTCTCAAACAATCCTTCTGTAGAAACTGGAAGTGGACATTCTGAGCGCTAAGGGGATAATAATGGAAAAAGGGATATCTTCAAATAAAAAATAAACAGAAGCATTCTGTGAAACTTCTTTCTGTTTCGTGCATTCAACTAACAGAGTTGAAGCTTACTTTTGATTGAGCAGCTCTGAAACACTGTTTCTGTATAAACTGCAAGTGGACATTCTGAGCGGTAAAGATCTTATAGTGGAAAAAGGAAGGTCTTCAAATAAAAACTACACAGAAGCATTCTGTGAAACTTCTTCCTGTTCTGTGCATTCAACTAACAGAGTTGAAGCTTACTTTTGATAGAGCAGTTCTGAAACACTCTTTCTGTAGAAACTGCAAAGGAATATTCGGATCGCTAAATGGCCTCTGGGGGAAAAAGGAATTTCTTCAAATAAAAACTGCACAGAAGCATCCTATGTAACTGCTTTCTCTTCTTAACATTCAAGTAACAGAGTTGAAGCTATCTTTTGATTGAGCAGTTCTGAAACACTCTTTCTGTAAAAACTGGAAGGGGATATTTGGAGAAATAAGGGGCCTATAGTGGGAAAAGGAATATCTTCAAATAAAAACTACACAGAAGCTTTCTCTGACACTTTTTTCTGTTCTGTGCATGCAACTAACAGAGTTGAAGCTTACTTTTGATTGAGCAGTTCTTAAACAATCCTTCTGTAGAAACTGTAAGGGGACATTCAGAGCGCTAAGGGTCCTATAGTGGAAAAAGGAATATCTTCAAATAAAAACTGCACAGAAGCATTCTGTGAAACTTCTTTCTGTTCTGTGCATTCAACTAAGAGAGTTGAAGCTGACTTTTGATTGAGCAGTTCTCAAACACTCTTTCTCTACAAACTGGAAGTGGACATTCTG
>NW_026664314.1:0-564 GCF_009828535.3 Hylobates moloch | reverse complement strand
TGAAACTTCTTTCTGTTCTGTGCATTCAACCAACAGAGTTGAAGCTTACTTTTGATAGAGCAGTAATGAAACACTCTTTCTGTAGGAACTGCAAGGGGACATTCGGAGCAGTAAGGGGATTATAGTGGAAAAAGTGATATCTTCAAATAAAAACTAAACAGAAGCATTCTGTGAAACTTCTTTCTGTTCTGTGCATTCAACTAACAGAGTTGAAGCTTACTTTTGATTGAGCAGTTCTGAAACTCTGTTTCTGTATAAACTGCAAGTGGACATTCTGAGAGCTAAAGATCTCATAGTGGAAAAAGAAATGTCTTCAAATAAAAACTACACAGAAGCATTCTGTGAAACTTCTTCCTGTTCTGTGCATTCAACCAAAAGAATTGAAGCATACTTTTGATTGAGCAGTTCTGAAACACTCTTTCTGTAGAAACTGGAATGGGACAGGCCGAGCACTAATGGGCCTATACTGGAAAAAGGAATATCTTCAAATAAAAACTACAAAGAAGCATTCTGTGAAACTTCTTTCTGTTCTGTGCATTCAACTAACAGAGTTGAAGCTTCCTT
>NW_026664313.1:475-1875 GCF_009828535.3 Hylobates moloch | reverse complement strand
GCCTATCGTGGAAAAAGGAATATCTTCAAATAAAAACTACACAGAAGCATTCTGTGAGATTTCTTTCCGTTCTGTGCATTCAACTAACAGAGTTGAACCTTACTTTTGATTGAGCAGTTCTGAAACACTCTTTCTGTAGAAACTGCAATTGGACATTTGGAGCGCTAATGGGCCTATAGTGGTAAAAGGAATATTTTCAAATAAAAATTACACAGAAGCATTCTCTGAAACTCCTTAGTGTACTGTGCATTCAACTAACAGAGTTGAAATTTACTTTTCATTTAGCAGTTCTGAAAGACTCTTTCTGTAGGAAATGCAAGTGGAGATTCGGTCCGCTAAGGGTCCTATAGTGGAAAAAGGAATATCTTCAAATAAAAACTACGCAGAAGCATTCTGTGAAACTTCTTTCTATTCTATGCATTCAACTAACAGAGTTGAACTTTACTTTTTATTGAGCAGTTGTGAAACATTGTTTTCTGTAGAAACTGTAAATGGATATAAGGAGTGCTAAGGGACCTATAGTGGTAAAAGGAATATTTCAAATAAAAACTACACAGAAGGATTCTGTGAAACTTCTTTCCGTTCTGTGCAATCAACTAACAGAGATGAACCTTACTTTTGATTGAGCAGTTCTGAAACACTCTTTCTGTGGAAATTGCAAGTGGACATACAGAGTGCTAAGGGGTCTATACGGGAAAAAGAACTATCTTAAAATAAAAACTACACAGAAGCATTCTGTGAAACATCTATCTCTTCTATACATTCAACTAACAGAGTTGAACCTTACTTTTGATTGAGCAGTTCTGAAACACTCTTTCTGTAGAAATTGCAAGTGGACATACGGAGTGCTAAGGGACATATAGTGGAAAAAGGAATATCTTCAAATAAAAACTACACAGAAGCATTCTGTGAAACTCCTTTCTGTTCTGTTAATTCATCTAACAGAGTTGAACAATATTTTTGATGGAGCAGTTCTGAAACACTCTTTCTGTAAAAACTGCAGGTGGATATTCCAAGGGCTAAGGGGTCTATAATGGAAAAAAGACTATCTTAAAATAAAAAGTACACAGAAGCATTCTGTGAAACTTATTTCTGTTCTGTGCATTCAACTAACAGGGATTAATGTTACTTTTAATGAGGAGTTCTGAAACACTCTTCCTATAGAAAATGCAAGTGCACATTCTGAGCGCTAAGGGGCGTATAGTGGAAAAAGGAATGTCTTCAAATAAAAACTACTCAGAAGCATTCTGTGAAACTATGTACTGTTATGTGCATTCAACTCACAGAGTTGAAACTTACTTTTGATTGAGCAGTTCTGAAAAACTCTTTCTGTAGAAATTGCAAGTGGACATACGGAGTGCTAAGGGACCTATAGTGGAAAAAGGAATATATTCAAATAA
>NW_026664313.1:0-375 GCF_009828535.3 Hylobates moloch | reverse complement strand
AAGGAATATATTCAAATAAAAACTACACAGAAACATTCTGTGAAACTGCGTACTGTTATGTGCATTCAACAAACAGAGTTTAACCTTACTTTTGATTGAGCAGTTCTGAAACTCTCTTCCTGTATAAACTGCAAGAGGACTTTCAGAGCGCTAAGAAGCCTATTTTGGAAAAAGGAATATCTTCAAATACAAACTACACAGAAGCATTCTGTTAAACTTCTTTCTGTTCTATGCATTCAACTAACGGAGTTGAAACATACTTTTGATTGAGCAGTTCTGAAACACTCTTTCTTTAGAAATTGCAAGTGGACATTCGAAGCGCTAAGGGGCCTAGAGTGGAAAAAGGGTTATCTTCAAATAAAAACTACACAGAAG
>NW_026664312.1:1344-1875 GCF_009828535.3 Hylobates moloch | reverse complement strand
AGGAGCGCCTCTGCCCAGCCGCCCCGTCTGGGAAGTGAGGACCGCCTCTGCCCGGCCGCCCCGTCTGGGACGTGAGGAGCGCCTCTGCCCGTCCGCCCCGTTTGGGAAGAAGTCAGGAGCGCCTCTGCCGGGCCGCCCCCTCTGGGAAGTGAGGAGCGCCTCTGTCCGGCCGCCCCTTCTGGGAATTGAGGAGCGCCTCTTCCCGGCCGCCCTGTCTGGGAAGAAGTGAGGAGCGCCACTGCCCTGCCGCCCCGTCTGCGAAGAAGTGAGGAGCGCCTCTGCTCGGCCGCCCCGACAGGGAAGAAGTGAGGAGTGCCTCTGCCCGGCCTCCCCGTCTGGGAAGAAGTGAGGAGCGCCTCTGCCCGGCCGGCCCGTCTGGGAAGAAGTGAGGAGCGCCTCTGCCCGGCCGCCCCGTCTGGGAAGAAGTGAGGAGCGCCTCTGCCCGGCCAGCCATCGTCTGGGAAGTGAGGAGCGCCTCTGCCCAGCCACCCCTTCTGGGAAGTGAGGAGCGCACCTGCCCGGCCACCCATC
>NW_026664312.1:0-1244 GCF_009828535.3 Hylobates moloch | reverse complement strand
TGAGGAGCGCACCTGCCCGGCCACCCATCCTCTGGGAAGTGAGGAGCGCCTCTGCCCGGCCGCCCCGTCTGGGAAGTGAGGAGTGCTTCTGCCCGGCCGCCCCGTCTGGGAAAAAGTGAGGAGCGCCTCTGCCCGGCCGCCCATCATCTGGGAAGTGAGGAGCGCCTCTGCCCGGCCGCCCATCGTCTGGGAAGTGAGGAGCGCCTCTGCCTGGCCGACCATCGTCTGGGAAGTGAGGAGGGCCTCTGCCCGGCTGCCCCGTCTGGGAAGTGAGGAGCGCCTCTACCCGGCCGCCCCATCTGGGAAGTGAGGAGTGCCTCTGCCCGGCCGCCCCGTCTGGGAAGAAGTGAGGAGCGCCTCTGCCCGCCCACCCCGTCTGGGAAGTGAGGAGAGCCTCTGCCCAGCCACCCATTGTCTGGGAAGTAAGGAGTGCCTCTGCCCGGCCGCCCACCGTCTGGGAATTGAGGAGCACCTCTGCCCCGCCGCCCATCATCTGGGAAGTGAGGAGCGCCTCCGCCCGGCCGCCCCGTCTGGGAAGTGACGAGCGCCTCTGCCCGGCCCACCATCATCTGGGAAGTGAGGAGCGCCTCTGCCCGTCCGCCCCGTCTGGGAAGTGAGGAGCGCCTCTGCTGGGCCGCCCCGTCAGGGAAGTGAGGAGCGCCTCTGCCCGGCCGCCCCTTCTGGGAAGTGAGGAGCGCCTCTGCCGGGCCACCCCATGTGGGAAGTGAGGAGTGCCTCTGCCCGGCCGCCCCATCTAGGAAGAAGTGAGGAGCGCGTCTGCCAGCCGCCCCGTCTGGGAAGTCAGGAGTGCCTCTGCCCGGCCACCCATCGTCTGGGAAGTGAGGAGCGCCTCTGCCCGGCCGCCCATCATCTGGGAAGTGAGGAGCGCCTCTGCCCGGCCACCCCGTCTCGGAAGTGAGGAGCGCCTCTGCCCGGCCGCCCCGTCTGGGAAGTGAGGATCGCATCTGCCCAGCCACCCATCATCTGGGAAGTGTTTAGCACCTCTGCCCGGCCGCCCCGTCTGGAAAGTGAGGAGCGCCTCTGCCCGGCCGCCCCGTCTGGGAAGAAGTGAGGAGCGCCTCTGCCCAGCCGCCCCCTCTGGGAAGAAGTGAGGAGCGCCTCTGCCCGGCCGCCCCGTCTGGGAAGTGAGGAGCGCCTCTGCCCGGGCAGCCATCGTCTGGGAAGTGAGGAGGGCCTCTGCCGGCCACACATTGTCTGGGAAGTCAGGAGCGCCTCTGCCCGGC
>NW_026664311.1:0-1876 GCF_009828535.3 Hylobates moloch | reverse complement strand
GAGTAAAAATGGTATTGTTAGCAGAACAGGTGTGATGAGTCAACAGTGTCGAAGAGCATGATTTCTGGACCAAAATAGGAGGAGAAGTTAAAACAGAGTATACAGTAGCACCCCTTATCCACTATATGTGCAGAAAGACATACTTGACATGTTCTTCTCTGCTGTCACGCCACAGCAACAATCACCAACAAAGAAGGCTTCTGTGACCAAATGTGTGGAGAGTTTTTCCCCACCAGCAAGCAAGCAGTCATTCCTGCTGACGGCACAATTCAATTCTCACACCCTATCTGCAGATAACATCAGATAGATAACATCAGATATAATTTATAAATTAAACTTTATCATAGATATGTACGTATAGGAACAAACACTTTGTGATTCAGTACTATTCTTGGTTTCTTGCATCCACTGGGGGTCTTGGAATGTATCTCCCACAGTTAAGGGTGAACTACTGCACTTATTTTGTTACAACACAACACAGCCTCTCTAGCTCTTCAGTTCAAACTGTTCAGTTTAGCATAAAACACCCTATTACCAGAAGCCAGCAAAACATAGGAATCAGACCAGAAACAGGAATCCCTGCAAAAACTTTCCAGCTGCCAGTGGAGAAGAGCTCAAGAGAGATCACTGTGTTACTCTGGCTAATAGTCTTCTGGGGAAGGTGCTGGCTGGTTTCCTCAGTTGTAGCTACTTGCTCTACCCCAAGTAGAACAAGGCCCAAATTCACCTGCCATTTTACCTCCCACAGAAGGAACCACTGGAAAGATCACGCCTTTAAGAGCTTATCCACATTCAGAGAGAAGCTGAAGAAACACTGGGGAGGTGTGACAGGCTTCTGGGCAGTATTATCTGATGTGAAAAATATATAGAAAGAAAACTATCAATGCCCTTTTACTACCAGAATGTTCCAATGCTTGCCCTTCTCCCTAGTAGGAGAAAAAAATTCTTTTTCACCTCACATAAAGCAAAACTCCCTTGCCATCCCTCATGACAGAATCTAGTTGTAGGTGAGTCATGTCATCATAATAGAGGCTGTTGTCAATCTCATCCCTCAAAGGAAGAGGATCAGTGAGGAACATATGTATTTACGTATAGCATTCACTGCCTGGTCTTATTTCCAACTGAAGGTAAGTATGAAAGACTTTGTGATTCCAGTTTTATAAAGTACAACCCCTTGCACCTGTCCCCTTCCATTGCTAGAGAGTCTATCTGGACCCACCTCATAGAGCAAGATGCTCCCGTTTGTGCTGTGTGGTACTGCATGGTGTTCTTTTCCTCAACCCTTTCTATTATGTGCCACATATCTACACAAATCATGTTTTCTAAGTATGTAAAGCATAGCTCATCAGCATATATCATTCTTTGCAATGAAAAAGAAGCAAAAGAAAAACAAAAGGACAAAGAACATCTTAAATGACTACATCCGAATCCATGAAGCTTTAATTTTTTAACTATTCAAAAAGATATCCACTGTATTATTCCAACTATATGACTCTACTGAAAAAAGTAAAACTATGAAGACAGAGTAAGATCAATGGTTGCCACGAGTTGCTAGGGAGAAAGGGAGAGAGGAACAGGCATAGCATAGAGAATTTTTAGGGCAGTGAAACTGTTCTGTCGATAATATTACAGTAATAGATACATGTCATGCCATTATACATTTGTCCAAATTCACAGAATGTACAGCATCAAGAGTGAAGCCTGATGTAAACTATGAACTTTGAGTGATTATAATGTGTCAGTGTAAGTTCATCAGTCGTAACAAATGTACCACTCTGGTGGAAAATACTAATAATGGGGGAGGCTATGCATGTGTTGGAGGCATGGAACATACGAGAAATCTCTGTACCTTCCTCTCAATTTTGCTGTGAACCTA
>NW_026664310.1:0-1876 GCF_009828535.3 Hylobates moloch | reverse complement strand
TCTGCCCGGCCGCCCCATCTGGGAAGACGTGAGGAGCACCTCTGCCCAGCCGCCCCATCTGGGAAGAAGTGAGGAGCGTCTCTGCCTGACCACCTGGTCTGGGATGTGGGGAACGCCTCTGCCCGGCCGCCCCGTCTGGGATGTGGGGAGCGCCTCTGCCCGACCGCCCCATCTGGGAGATCTACCACGGAGGCCAGAAGCAATGTGGGGGCTGGACGTGGTGACTCACGCCTGTGGTCCTGGCACTCTGGGGGGCCGAGGCGGGTTGATCACTTCGGGCTAGGAGTTCGAGACCAGTCTGGCCAACATGGCAAAACATATGAAAAATACAACAGACAAACCAACCAACCAACTCGGTGACAACAAAACAGGTCTACCCTGGAGTCATACTCTAATTTTTTCTATTTTCCTCCCTTTCTGATCCTTTATCCCACTGTCTTTTTCTTCCTCTTCCTTCTCCTTCTTCGTCAAATGGAGGATTGAGTTATTATCACTGATCCATATAAAGTCCCTCTCTCATTTATTTTAATTCCCACTCCCCATTTCTATTCCCCGTCTTCCCATGTGCAACTTTCCTAATATGTTTGATACGCATCTTTTTGTTTGCATGTATTTTTAGAAAATGTTTATTGTTTTTGTGTGCAAAAAAAATTAATAAAAAATAAAAATAAAAAAATAAAAAATAAAAAAAATACAGCTTCCCAATGTCATTCCCATGATAGCCCATTAATTCATTAATCCATTAACCCATTAATCCATGAGTGAATTAATCAAGAGCCCTTATGGCCCAATCACCTCTTAAAGGCCCCACCTCTCAATACTGCCAAATTGGAGATTAAATTTCAACATGAGTTTTAGAGGGAAAAACATTAAAACCACACCAACAGCTATCATTATTATAAATGTATGCTGTCTTTGAGCTATCACTAGCCACTGCTAAGGCATGAATAATTTATTATGCTGCCTTTTCTAGCTTCATTGTCAAGGAGAACACAGAGATTAAAGAACATCATTTCAAATGGTGGGATTTCAGATATCACAGAGGACCGGAGGCAATGGTCTTTCACAGCTCTGCTAAAGTATAATTTTCAGCTGTTCCTCAGATGGAATTTTGTGCACCACTAGGCATATAAGGCAATATGTTGCACTGTACTCAGAGCCACAGGTAACAGTTTACATGTTATTCAGGTGCATCTATTTTACTGGAAAGTTTAAGGTAATTTATTCATTTGAAATAGTTTATACCAAAACATACCAATATATTATGCAGTAGAATGTAAATTTTGCACTAATTTTTCATTTTAAATAGGGGAATAAAAATAAATTTAGTTCTGGGGTGTTTGGGAGCCTATGAAAGGGACTTGGGGAGAAGGGAGAAGGTAAACATACAAACTCTTGGATGTACTCCAGAGGGAACCCTGATGGTTCATCCAGCCCAGTCTAATGCCTCATATGCCTTAGGATGAAAAGAACAGTCCAGGACCACTCAATGAGATCCAAAACTCAGATTTTCTGGGCATTAATACATTTTTTAAATTCCTTTTCATTTTCCCTAATTTACTTTCAGTGGACTGATAATGTGCTTTATAATTCTAAGCCTACTGGCCACAAGTTATAAACTCAATGGCTCTCTGAAATCAAAGAAACAGACATGAATAGAATGGCTGTATAGTAGCTAACACTGGTGTGTACAAGGTGACACAATTGTCAAGATGGGCACCATCATATGCAGAACATAACCGATCCCCACTCCCTGACCCACTATCCATGAATCACTGAGTCTCAACTAAAATGTCAGCAACTTTTGGTCTTTCCTCAACCCCCCCCACCCCACCTCGCAAGGTCTTTAAAGCACTCAATAGCCCAAATTATTTGC
>NW_026664309.1:0-1876 GCF_009828535.3 Hylobates moloch | reverse complement strand
CCATGCCTGGCTAATTTTTTTTTAAATTATACTTTAAGTTTTAGGGTACATGTGCACAACGTGCAGGTTTCTTACATATGTATCCATGTGCCATGTTGGTGTGCTGCACCCGTTAACTCATCATTTAACATTAGGTATATATCCTAATGCTATCCCTCTCCCCTCTTCCCACCCCACAACAAGCCCCAGTGTGTGATGTTCCCCTTCCTGCGTCCATGTGTTCTCATTGTTCAATTCCCACATATGAGTGAGAACATGTGGTGTTTGGTTTTTTGTCCTTGCGATAGTTTACTGAGAACGATGGTTTCCAGCTTCATCCATGTCCCTACAAAGGACATGAACTCATCCTTTATATGGCTGCATAGTATTCCATGGTGTATATGTGCCACATTTTCTTAATCCAGTCTATCATTGTTGGACATTTGGGTTGGTTCCAAGTCTTTGCTATTGTGAATAGTGCCGCAATAAACATATGTGTGCATGTGTCTTTATAGCAGCATGATTTATAATCCTTTGGTTATATACCCAGTAATGGGATGGCTGGGTCAAATGGTATTTCTAGTTCTAGATCCCTGAGGAATCGCCACACTGACTTCCACAATGGTTGAACTAGTTTACAGTCCCACCAACAGTGTAAAAGTGTTCCTATTTCTCCACATCCTCTCCAGCACCTGTTGTTTCCTGACTTTTTAATGATGGCCATTCTAACTGGTGTGAGATGGCATCTCACTGTGGTTTTGATTTGTATTTCTCTGATGGCCAGTGATGATGAGCATTGTTTTCATGTGTCTTTTGGCTGCATAAATGTCTTCTTTTGAGAAGTGTCTGTTCATATCCTTTGCCCACTTGTTCATGGGGTTGTTTTTTTCTTGTAAATTTGTTTGAATTCTTTGTAGATTCTGGATATTAGCCCTTTGTCAGGTGAGTAGATTGCAAAAATTTTCTCCCATTCTGTAGGTTGCCTGTTCACTCTGATGGTAGTTTCTTTTGCTGAGCAGAACCTCTTTAGTTTAATTAAATCCCATTTGTCAATTTTGGCTTTTGTTGCCATTGCTTTTGGTGTTTTAGACATGAAGTCCTTGCCCAGCCTATGTCCTGAATGGTGTTGCCTAGGTTTTCTTCTAGGCTTTTTATGGTTTTAGGTCTAAGATTTAAGTCTTTAATCCATCTTGAATTAATTTTTGTATAAGGTGTAAGGAAGGGATCCAGTTTCAGCTTTCTACATATGGCTAGCCAGTTTTCCCAGCACCATTTATTAAATAGGGAATCCTTTCCCCATTTCTTGTTTTTGTCAGGTTTGTCAAAGTTCAGGTAGCTGTATATATTGGCATTATTTCTGAGGGCTCTGTTCTGTTCCATTGGTCTATATCTCTGTTGTGGTACCAGTACCATGCTGTTTTGGTTACTATAGCCTTGTAGTATAGTTTGAAGTCAGGTAGCATGATGCCTCCAGCTTTGTTCTTTTGGCTTAGGTTTGACTTGGCAATGCGGGCTCTTTTTTGGTTCCATGTGAACTTTAAAATAGTTTTTTTCCAATTCTGTGAAGAAAGTCGCTTGGTAGCTTGATGAGAATGGCATTGAATCTATAAATTACCTTGGGCAGTATGGCCATTTTCACAATATTGATTCTTCCAACCCATGAGCATGGAATGTTCTTCCATTTGTTTGTATCCTCTTTTATTTCATTGAGCAGTGGTTTGCAGTCCTCCTGGAAGAGGTCCTTCACATCCCTTGTAAGTTGGATTCCTAGGTATTTTATTCTCTTTGAAGCAACTGTGAATGGGGGTTCACTCATGATTTGGCTCTCTGTTTGTCTGTGATTGGCGTATAAGAATGCTTGTGATTTTTGTACATTGATTTTGTATCCTGAGACTTT
>NW_026664308.1:0-1877 GCF_009828535.3 Hylobates moloch | reverse complement strand
GGGCTGACATGGGACACGCCAGTCTCAGATGGCTCCGGGCGGAGACTGGACCCTGGACGAGTCTTGGGAGGCTCCAGGCTGAGATGGGACACGCCAGTCTCAGACGGTTCCGAGTAGAGACTGGATGCCCGGCGAGTCTTGGGAGGCTCCGGGCGGAGACTTGACCCCGGAGTCTTGGGAGGCGCTGGGCGGAGACTGAACCCCGGACGAGTCTTGGGAGGCTCTGGGCGGAGACTTGACCCTGGACGAGTCTTGGGAGGCTGCCGGCGGAGACTGGACACTGGACGAGTCTTGAGAGGCTTTGGGCAGAGACTTGACCCTGGACGAGTCTTGAGAGGCTCTGGGCGGAGACTGGACACTGGACGAGTCTTGGGAGGCTCCGGGCGGAGACTGGACACTGGACGAGTCTTGAGAGGCTCTGAGCGGAGACTGGACCCCGGACGAGTCTTGGGAGGCTCTGGGCGGAGACTTGACCCCGGATGAGTCTTGGGAGGCTGCGGGTGGAGACTGGACACCGGAGTTGTGGGAAGCTCCGGGCTCAGATGGGACCCTCCAGTCTCGGGACGCTGCAGGAAGAATTCCCCACAGGGATATTAACCAGGCTCAGCGGGTACCTCCGTTGTCTTCTCCCGGGCCTCGCAACCAGCCCAAGCGTCCTCCAGCTTCCTCTTCGGATCCAGCTGTTGGAGCACCTGCAGTAGGAGATCTGGAGGCAGATCTTCTCCCAGACTGGGGTACATGGCCAAGGGATGCTTGGCCATGACCTCGGCTTCCACTTGCTCTACGAATGCCTTCCGTGCTAGCTGCGCTGGAGAGAGCTTGGAAAATAGGGCCGCTTTCTTGAGGAGCTTTTTCTGCCTGCTTTTGGGGTGTGCTTTGGGACCTCTGAGAAGTTTTTTGGCCATTAAAAACTCATCACGGCAACAAACGAGAGTGTCTTCGGGAGACGGACAGCCGTAGTGGAAGTCGTCCGTGCCCTCCTTCACAAATACCCAGTTCTGGGTGTCCATGGATGGGAACTTCAGGCGCCCGTGCTTGCGCATCTGAAAGTCTTTGGAAGGCGGTTGGTTACAGTACCGGGGCTTGGAGTCCATGCCCGGGGACCTCAGCCAGTCCTGCGGCCTCTGGTCCCCCATGGTGGCTCTCGCTGGGGTGCCAAGTCTCCAGCTTCTGCGGTTCCTGATCCCTGCCGCTCTAGTCGCTAGGAGACCGCCAGCCAGGCCACAGCCCAGGTTCCTTCCTGGAGGCGGAGCAGCGCTGACGTCACAAGCGCAGCCCAGGTTCTAACAGGTGCCTAGTGGAATCTCATTGTGGGTTTCATGTGCGTTTCCTAATGACTACTGCTATTGAACATCTCTATATTTGCTGATTTTCCATCCTTATCTCTCCTTGATTGAAGTTTCTGTGGATCTTTTTCCCATTTTTAAATTGTGTTGCTGGATATCATATTTAGTGATGAGAATCCTTGCTGTGTTCTAGATGTAAATAAATTATCAGATATATGATTTGCAAATTTTTCACTTGGCTTTTCCCTTTCATTGTCTTAACAGTGTCAAAGAGAAGTTTTTTAATTTGATGAAGTCCAATTGATCAATTTGTTCTTTTATGGATTGTGCTTCTCTTGATGTATCTATGAAAACTTGGCCTATCCAAAGGTCAAGGTTTAATTTTTGTAAACAGCACAAGATATAGATCAAAGTTTTATTTAAAAATGTACCTATTGCTTACATATATCTGATAATTTTAGAACAATTTTTGTAAAGACTAAATTTTCTCCACTGAATGACATTTGGAAATTGGCAGACTATCAGTTGTGTATACTTTTTGAAGGTCAATTTCTGGACACTCTTTTCTCTTCCATTGATTTTTCTGTCACA
>NW_026664307.1:0-1877 GCF_009828535.3 Hylobates moloch | reverse complement strand
AGATGCCTTAAAATAAGCTATTCAAAACCATGAATATATATTGGATAAACATGATATATGCAACAAATAGAATATTGTCTTCTTTCATATGCATAAAATTAACAAGATTCTTAAAGGCAAAGATTCAAAAAATGCTACAGTTAGATAAAATATACATTAATCCATGTGCTTCGATATCTCTTCTTTATATGAATTACATTAATCATTTAAAACAAAAGGGCTCAGATTTTTAGAGAATCAAGTATTAAAAATGCATTCTCTTATCATATTTAAAATGAATAATTGCTTTTGTTCTTAAAGAAGATAAATTAACTTGTACGAGAGAATTTAAAACAGGATAATAATATATTATACTTATCATTTATCCAGATTTCAATCACTAATATCCCATTCCTATTTCAAATATGTACGTGATTGGCATGCTTGTTATATTTCAAAGTAACAAAAGAGTGAGGAAAAACCTCTTTAGCTAGTGTTAAGAGCAGAAGCACCATTTTGTTCTATTTTCTTATAAAAATAGATGAAATTGTATCTTCATGCACAAATGACTCAATAATTTTTTTAAGTTTTATAAATTTTTATTTTTTTAAATTTAGGGGGTACACAATAGGTTATATGTTTATGTGGTATATAAGATATTTTGATACAGGCATGCAATGTGAAATAAGCACATCATGGAAAATAGGATATCCATCCCCTCAAACATTTTTCCTTTGAAATATAAACAATCAAATTACATTCTTTAAGTTATTTAAAAATATAATTATTGACTATAATTACTCCATTGTGCTATCCAACAATAGGTCTTATTTATTGTTTCTGTATTTTTTTACCCATTAAGTAGCTCTCTCCCAACCCCTAACTATGGTAACCAGTCTCTGGTAACCATCTGTATACTCTCTATGTCCATGAGAACAATTGACTTGATTTTTAGATCCCACAAATAAGGGAGAATATGTGATGTTTGTCTTTCTGTGCCTGGCTTATCTCACATAAGATAATGATCTGCAGTTCCATCCATGCTGTTTCAAATGACTGGATCTCATTCCTTTTTGTGGCTGAATAGTACTCCAGTGTGTATATGTACTACGTTTTCTTTATTCATCTATTAATGGACACTTAGGTTGCTTCCAAATTATAGCTATTGTAGACAGTGCTGCAACAAATGAGTCCAGATATCTGTTCCATATACAGATTTCCTTTCTTTTGGGTATAAACCCAGCAGTGGGATAGCTGGATCATATGGTAGCTCAATTCCTAGTTTAGTTAGTGAATATTTTATATTTCCATAGATTATTGGGAAACAAGTAGGGTTTGGTTACATGAGTAAGTTCTTTAGTGGTGATTTGTGAGATTTTGGTGCAACCATCTCCCGAGCAGTATACACTGCACCCTATTTGTAGTCTTTTATCCCTCACCCCCTTTCCACTCTTTCCCCATGAGTCCTCAAAGTCCATTGTATCATTCTTATGCCTTTGCGTCCTCATAGCTTAGTTCTCACATATCAGTTAGAACATACAATGTTTGGGTTTCCATTCCTGAGTTACTTCACTTAAAATAATAGTCTCCAGGCTGGGCATGGTGGCTCACACCTGTAATCCCAGCACTTTGGAAGGCCAAGGCAGGTGGATCACGAGGTCAAGAGATCGAGACCATCCTGGCCAACATGGTTAAACCTGTCTCTACTAAAAATACAAAAATTAGCTGGGCATGGTGGCACATGCCTGTAGTCCTAGATACTCGGGAGGCTGAGGCAGGTGAATCGCTTGAACCCGGGAGGGGGAAGTTGCAGTGATGCAGTGAGCCGAGATCGTGCCACTGCAAATACCATTAATTTATTTCTTTTCATCACTGAGTAGTATTCCATCATATATATA
>NW_026664306.1:0-1877 GCF_009828535.3 Hylobates moloch | reverse complement strand
GCAACCCCCACCCCACCTCCACCTCCACCTGTGCAGCTATTTGGAGGTTTAATTCAAAGTTCTCCACAAAGCCTTTTCTTAATACTCCAGAACACCTGACATTTTGATCATGGTTAGCGCGGAATACTCGAATGCCTTTTCATTGTCTCTTTTTATTCAGGGATAAATATCTTTTCAATTCTATTTTCAATGTTTCAAGAACAGAGACACTTCTTTGGTGGCACTCACATACCTTTAGTGCAATATCTAGGCACATATTTCAAATGAATCTATTTTCCAAATGTAAACAAACACGGGTTTGACAATAGGTCAGATTATCTGAATCTGGAATAAATGGTCCCAGTCCACAGGGTAGACTTTGGCTTGTGTAAAAACCACTGGCTCAATTAAATAATTATTTGCCTTATCAGTTAATCATCTCAAGCTTACCGGAATGTTATCAGCAGATTGAACTACAATATTAAGTGCCTACTACATGCCAAGCACTGCACTGGGCAATATTAAAAATCATTTTTATAAAAAACTCTCACACCATCCCTGAGAATGAATTCCCACTTACAGAATTAGATAATTTTTATTACTTGCATGCAAAAGCACTCTTACATGTCAGGACACTTTCCATGACAACAGTTCTCACCAGGGTCAATCTTTAATGGGAGTTCTCCAAAGCAGAAGAGTTGAATTCTCTTAGTATGGAAGGGTAAGAGTTCTAAGCTCATCTCCTTCTAAACAGTTGCAGACTAAGCTGGTGACTTATTATAAATTAGAACTAAGGTTGGAAGAGGACTTTTAGCAGAATTAAGTGCTTTAGAGAAGGAGAGATAGAGAGAAGGATAGATAGGAAGGTGTGATTTAACTTACTTAAAGACTCTTTATAAAAGAAATTACTTAAGAATTATCTCGACAGATAAATGATAGATAGATGATAGATATTTTAATGGATCTCATTAAAATGTTCTGATGAGTGGCTAAATAAGTGTGGAATAACTAAATAAGTGTGGTAAGAGATACGCAGCCATTAAAAGCCATGGTTTCAAAGAATATTTAGCAACATGGGGAAATGTCAATTTTATGGTGTTAAGTGAATAAAGGAGAACACAAAATAGTATGAAAAGTAAGATCTCAATTAGGATGAAACAAAATACACACACACACACTCAGAAAAAGATCTAGAAAGAAAAGCACCAAAAATATTAACTGTGATTGCCTCTGGGTTATAGGATTATGACAGATTGTTTTTCTTTACATATATTTTGCTCCCTATCCTTTCAAAGTTTTCTGCTCGCAGCGTTTTAATTCTGTAATAGCAAGGGAAAAGATAAGTATTTTTTAAAAAAGAAAGGTTTGTGTGTGTACATTTGCCTGGGAGTAAGGGTAGAAAAATACCAAGGGTGGATAAAGAAAATAGGATTGTTCCTGGGGCTAAGAAACAGGGAGCTGAAAGAGAAGCAATAGGTTAGAGTAGCTCACTGAAAGTTAGAAGTAGCTATTTAGAAGACTCAGAGCTTCTTTGTTGCTTTTCAGAAGGAATTTAGCACGTGTAATGAATGTATTGGAAATTACTTTTCTGTATTTGTATGTTCTGTTAACAGTAGGGGCTGAGGAGAGAGGGAATGGGTGTCTGGGTAAGGTGATTGCAGTGGGAAGTACACTGAAGGAGCCTCAAGCACAAGTTCAAATTTAGGGCAGGGATTTGGATGTAGTCCTGCCACTCCCACTCCAGTCCCCATTCTCTGTACAGTACCTGACAGAATAAGCTGTTCAGTGTTTGCTGACCAGAACTTTGAGTAGCACGGAGACAAAGGCCCTTCTACCCAGAGCAGAGATTTCCATCTAGCCATCTAGGATTTTCCTCTGCTTCACTTTGTGTGTGTGTG
>NW_026664305.1:0-1877 GCF_009828535.3 Hylobates moloch | reverse complement strand
TACATAGCTTGTTCAAAGTCCTGATAATACACATTGTATAGTGGCTGAGCTTGATTTCAAACCCAGTTTTATACTGATACAAGAGTTTTGACTCTTGTGTTATGCTACCTGGAATCAGCATTCTTAAAACACTTTTGTTTCATATTATAACAAATTAAAGATAGTAAACGGTTCTGGTGCAGGTTTTTTGCTCCTTAGTTCAGTTAAATATGGGTTCTTGTCTCATGGCCAGGAAAAATTAGGCATGTAGCACATTGAAAAGTGAGGAGGGTGGAATTTACTAAGCAAAAGGAAAACCGTCGACAAAAAGAGGGGTCTTGCACACAAGTTTTCACCCCACAAATTGAGTACCAGGCCACCATACACGAGTTGAAGAGGCCAGGCTTCTTCCCTGTATGAGGTGCAAATTCCTGGTGGCTCCACCCCATTCTTCCAGTGAATATGAGGGCCCTTAGTCTGGGCCATGCCAAATTGATTTATTTCCTTTACTGCGCATGTGTTAAGGGATGGAATTTTTTGCCGTGGGCATGTTTAGACAAACCCCTTATACACAATGACCTGGGTGGGTTGGAGATTCTCCAGGGACCCTTCCCTATTTGCCTAGGCATTTGGCTGTCTCTGCCTCTATCATTTTCACAAATAAATATGATCAACTGTTGAAAAAGAATTTTTCTCAAAATATTATCAGTGTAAAAGCATGACCTTCTCTTTGTGTCTTAACCACAACCATGGAGCCTAGTTGTTCCAAATAAAAGGCTACTCTTGAAACACTGTCAATATGGTGAGAACTGATCCTAGTTGGGGGCCAAAAACTTAGGCATAAATAGTGTTTTCCATTACTTCAAAATATCGTCACAATAAAATGATCACTTATTTTGAAAACAAACAACTTATTGCCCTTGTTTCATTGAAATAGATAACTGATTTTAAGTCAATCCATTTATGTAGATATAACCTTTGAGTAATGGCAGTCATTAATTTTGGGAATGACTTACATTTCATTAACTTGGACACACATTTTTTTCATATGCATTCTGCATTATTAATGCATTTAGAAGAGATGGTATACTAATAACCCCTTATATGTTTATATAAGCATAACATTACATTGCAAAAGTATTTTATGTAGAATTTCTTATATAATCCTAACAACAACCTTTGAATTTCTTTTTCTTATTTTATAGTTAAGTTAATTGATGTTTAGTGAAACTAAGTGGTTCACCCAAGGTTATACATTTAGTACATGTCAGATACACCACTAGAATTAAGGTATCTAACTCTCAGTCCAGTGCTGTTTCCATTTCACCAATCCAAGCATCTTTTCTCTCAGAGAAAGGTGAGAGGGTCGTCACCTTGAAATTCTTTCTTTAGAAAGACCTTAGTTCATTACTGTTTTCTTATTAATATTCACATTTCCTTATGTGTCTTAAATCATGACCTCTGTCACCACCAAAGACATCCTCAGTTTATGCTTCTCCTACCATGGTAGAACCATAGCTTTCTTCACAGAGAAAATTTTATAGGAAATTTTTGCAGTGTTTGTAAGAACGCTATTTTCTAAATAGCAGTTTTTCACTGATACAGAGGTAGTCTGTTCTGACTATTAGAATAGAATGTGAACAATTCTGAATAAAAAAGTAAAGTTGCATAACTCTGTGTCATATTTGTCTGGGCTGAGTTTTTTAAACAGTAGGTCTAGGAAATTGAATAGAACAGGGTTCTCAGTGGATCCTGGATGCGCTAATTAATTAGAATGAGCATCGAGATCTCTTAGGAGCCTATGTGGAAAGTGATAAAGATGAAAAGTCCTATAGCTCAGCACTGCCCAATGCAATTTTAATGCAAGCTATATATGTAATTTTACATTTTTGTGTAGG
>NW_026664304.1:0-1878 GCF_009828535.3 Hylobates moloch | reverse complement strand
CTCTTGCGTGAACATAGTAGGTTGCAGGAAGAAATTGCCATGCTAAGACTGAAGCTAGACATAATGAAACATCAGAGCCAGCTAAGAGAAGAGAAATATTTGGAGGAAATTGAAAGTGTGAGAAAAAAGAATGATAATCTTTTAAAGGCTCTACAATCGAGTGAGCTCATCATGGATGATGATACCGCCATGCTCGTCATTGACAACGGCTCTGACACGTGCAAGGCCGGCTTTGCGGGCGACGATGCCCCCCGGGCTGTCTTCCCTTCCATCGTGGGGTGCTCCAGGCACCAGGGCATGATGGGGGGCATGCGTCAGAAGGAGTCCTATGTGGTCAACGAGGCCCAGAGCAAGCATCCTGACCCTGAAGTACCCCATGGAGCAAGGCATCATCGCCACTGGGACGACTGGGCTAAAAGCCACTCCACTTCTCTCTAAGGAGAATGGCCCAGTCCTCTCCCGAGTTCACACAGAGGAGGTGATAGCATTGCTTTCGTGCAAATTACGTAATGCAAACTTTTTTTAATCTTCGCCTTAATACTTTTTAATTTTGTTTTATTTTGAATGATCAGCCTTCGTGGCTCCCCTTTTTTGTACCCCAACTTGGGGTGTATGAAGGCTTGGATAAAAGTGCATACCTTAAAAAAATTGAATGAGGAAGCACAGTATTTCAGTACAGTGGACAGCTTAGCAGGTTGACAACTGAGAATAAAATTCTCAGTTCTGAACTGGACAATGTAAGACACAACAAGGAAACACTGGAAATGGAAATTCAGTTACGTCATTGCAGACTGGCTACTGCTGTACATGATTGTGACCAAAGTCAGAGAGCTGAAAGAGACTTCTTTCCAGAGAACAAGACATGAACAGGTTTATTTACAGAAGACAATGAATTCTCATTTATCTTCCTCAACAAGTCTAATGTAGACAGTAAAATCAACAGGCTAAAAATTAAGCTCCATGAAACAAGATAAAACTCTGAGTGAAAAGACGGGGCAGGCCGCCATCTTTCCCGTTCAGGCAACTTAGTCATTCCAGCCTGCAGGCTTTGGAGAATACAAACCGACCAGGGACAGAAGAGATCCCACAGCACAGCATAGCTGCTTTACTAAATCATGGCCAGACTGCTTCTGTAAGCAGGCCCCTGATCCTGTTCCACCTCACTGGACAGGACCTCCCAACTGGGGCCTCCAGCTACCCCCACCAGCATTCCTTGGCCAATGGAAATGTGAAATGTTCCTGGGACAGAGCTCCCAGAGAGAGGGGCAGGCCCCTACCTTTCCTGTTTGGGTGACTAGCTGTTCTGGCCTGCGGGCTTTGGAGGGCCCAAGCTGACAAGGGGTGGAAGAGGTACCTCAGCTCAGCACAGCACAGCCACGCTACTAAAACGTGGCCAGACTCTTGTTTACATCAGTCCCCGACCACATTTCTAGTCAGCGGGTGAAGTCTTTCACCCAGGGTCTCTGGCTACCTTGACTGCTGTTCTCTGGCTGACAGAGGTCTCAGGCCTCCCTGAGTCAGAGCTCCCAGCGGGAGGACCAGATTGTCATCTTTGCTGTTTGGGTAACCCAGCCATTTCAGCCTTAGGGCTTCAGAGTGTCTGAGGTGACCAGGGGCTGAAGTGAACCCCCAGCACAGCACAGCTGCTGTATAAAAACGTGGCCAGACTTTTTTTTTTTAAAGCAAGTCCCTGTTCTTGTTCCTCCTGACTAGGTAAGACTTCTCAACTTGCCTCCAGCCACATCTTATAGGTGTGTTCAGATTGGCAACAGGTTCATACCTCAGTGGTACAGAGGTCCCTGAGGAAGAGGCAGGCTATCATCTTCCCTGGAAAATATGAGGCAATTAGGGACTGGAGGGGACACCCAGCATACCACA
>NW_026664303.1:0-1878 GCF_009828535.3 Hylobates moloch | reverse complement strand
GATTTCAGCTCATTGCAACCTCTGCCTCCCAGGTTCAAGCAATTCTCCGGCTTAAGCCTCCCAAGTAGCTGGGATAATAGGTGCCTGCCACCACACCCAGCTATTTTTTGTATTTTTAGTAAAGATGGGGTCTGGCCACATTGGCCAGGCTGGTCTTGAATTCCTGACCTCAGGTGATCTGCCTGCCTTGGCCTCCCAAAGTGCTGGGATTACAGGCATGAGCCACCACGCCCAGCCTTTTGTTTCTGTGTTATAGTGTGAATGGAGTGAAAAGAGAAAAGGGATTCTTCTTTCCTACCTTCAGATAGTGGAACTAAAGTCAGCCTCAAATACCAAGCAAATGTAACTATAGTGTGTTTGCATATATTTTATTTGTGTATTATCTTTAGTTTTCATAGTGTTTCTTCAGATACTGTCAAACAGGAGACACTAATTCACCAAGACTATGAATATTCACAGATATATTTTATGTATTCTATATATTCCATTTTTAACTGGGTGTCACCAATAACTGTCTTTTAACTTAGAGAATCTCAAAGTTATTTGGATATTTCGCTAAGTGGCTTCTCTATTTATTCAACTGGTATTTGTGGACTATCATTTTTCTCTGAGGGAGAGGAGAATGGGAGGATGGCTTATGAACATTCCCAGTCATCATATAGGTAGTTCTCCAAATAAAACTACAATCAGAAAAGGTTTGCAGTGTAGTGTAGTTCCTAGAAAACTGGAGGTGGTAGTTGATGAATGATGAATGTCCTTTTCACGTACCATTGGGTGGCTGGATTGGTTTAGTCCTTGGATACAGATCATGTAGAGTGTTTATATCCATGGCAGCTAGGCAGTCAGTGGAAGTTTCATAGCTTTGTTCATAGTCAGTGATAATGTCTTCTGTTTTTCACAGAAACTTTAAGCTTCTGGTTTTTATATTTTTCTTACAGTGGTCTTTTGGCAAAACCATTTATCTGGCTAATCCTAGGTTACTAGCTGCCTCACATCTCCCCAGAGTCTGCACAAAATTCCAATAATAGATAAATTTATTACATACAACTGAAAAACTAGAGATTGTGGAAGCCTTAATTTTCCAAATCTTCTAGGAGTATGGAGAAAATTTTGCATTCGATTTTAACAATACAAAGAGAAGAAAGAATATACTTGTTGAATTTTCATATTAGGACATTCATATTCTGCTACATGTCCATATCATTAACTTTAAATCCTCTTAAAGTATCTCTTCTCAAAGTACAACATAACCATATATATTAATTTTTACATGTATGTATTACTTTTTCTAAGCCATAAGAAGCAAAGAAACAAAAGTTAATCTCCACATTTTCAGCCAATACAAAGAAAGCAGTGAAACTTTTTAATTTTTCCTTGACAGTTTTGAAGCTCAGAGATTATTTCTGTGTAAAGAACAAAAAAATGGAAATGCATGTTTATTCTATTACACTGTAAGGAATGACTCTGTTCAAATAAATTTTTCCTGTGATTAGACATACAAAAATGCATATCTACTAATAATGAATTAAAGCCTCCTAATTATAAAAATATTTTATGAGGTTATAATGGATATTAAAAAATTATCATACATTGTTTACACATGCAAATACAGAAAAACAACAAAATAACAAAAATACCTAGTAAACCTAAATTGTTAAAACATATTATCATTTTTTCAATTTTTATTTTTTTGAGACAGAGTCTCCGGTCTGTCGCCCAGGCTGGAGTGCAGTGGCGCCATCTCGCGATCTTGGCTCACTGCAACCTCCGCCTCCTGGGTTCAAGCGATTCTCCTGTCTCAGCCTCCAGAGTAGCTGGGACTACAGGCATGTGCCACCACACCTGGCTAATATATATATTTTAATAGAGAAGGGGTTT
>NW_026664302.1:0-1878 GCF_009828535.3 Hylobates moloch | reverse complement strand
GACACTTCTTTCTGTTCTGTGCATTCAAGTAACAGTGTTGAAGCTTTCTTTTGATTGAGCAGTTCTGAAACACTCTTTCCGTAGAAACTGCAAGTGGACATTCGGAGCGCTACGGGTCCTATAGTGGAAAAAGGAATAACTTCAAATAAAAACTACACAGAAGAATTCTGTGAAACTACTTTCTATTCTGTGCATTCAACCAACAGAGTTGAAAGTTACTTTTGATTGAGCAGTTCTGAAACACTCTTCCTGTAGAAAGTGCAACGGGACATTCAGAGCGCTAGGGGGCCTATTGTGGAAAAAGGATCATCTTCAAATAAAAACTACACAGAAGCATTCTGTGCAACTTATTTGCTTTCTGTGCCTTCACCTAAGAGAGTTGAAGCTTACTTTTGATTGAGGAGTTCTGAAACACTCTTTCTGCAGAAACTACAAGGGGACATACGGAACGCTAAGGGGCATATAGTGGAAAAAAAAACCTTCAAATAAAAACTACACAGAAGTATTCTGTGAAACCTCTTTCTGTTCTGTGCATTCAACTAACGGAGTTGAAGCTTACTTTTGATTGAGCAGTTTTGAAACACTCTTTCTGTAGAAACTGCAAGGGGACATTCGGAGCGCTATCGGGCCTATAGTGGAAAAAGTAATATCTTGAAATAAAAACCACACAGAAGTATTCTGTGAAATTTCTTCCTGTTCTGTTAATTCAACTAACAGAGTTGAAGCTTACTTTTGATTGAGCAGTTCCGAAACACTCTTTCTGTAGAAACTGCTAAGGGACAATCGGAGCTTTAAGGGGCCTATAGTGGAAAAAGAAATATCTTCAAATAAAAACTACACAGAAGCATTCTGTGAAACTTCTTTCCATTCTGTGCATTCAACTAACAGAGTAGAAGCTTACTTTTGATCGAACAGTTCTGAAACACTCTTTCTGTAGAAACTGCAAGTGGACATTCGGACCGTTAATGTCCTCTAGTGGAAAAAGGAATATCTAAAAATAAAAACTGCACAGAAGCATTCTGTGAAAGTTCTTTCTGTTCTGTTCATTCAACTAATGTAGCAGAACCTTACTTTTGATTGATCAGTTCTGAAACACTCTTTCTGTAGAAACTGCCAGTGGACATTCCGAGCGCTAAGGGGCCTATAGTGTAAAAAGCAATAATTTCAGATAATAACTAAATAAAAGCATTCTGTGAAAGTTCTCTCCGATCTGTGCATTCAACTGGCAGACTTGAAGCTGACTTCTGATTGAGCAGTTCTGAAACACAGTTTCTGAAGAAACTGCAAGGGGACATTCGGAGTGCTAAGGGGCCTATAGTGGAAAAAGGAATATTTTCAAACAAAAACTACACAGAAGCATTCTGTGAAACTTCTTTCTGTTCTGTGCATTCAACTAACAGAGTTGAAGCCTACTTTTGATTCAGCAGTTCTGAAACACTGTTTTTGTAAAAACTGCAAGGGGATATTCGGAGCACTAAGGGGCCTATAATGGAAAAAGGAATATCTTAAAATAAAAACTACACAGAAGGATTCCGTGAAACTTCTTTCCGTTCTGTTCATTCAACTAACAGATTTGAAGCTTACATTTTATTGAGCAGTTCTGAAACACTCCTTCTGTAAAAACTGCAAGTGGACATTCGGAGCGCTCTGGGGCCTACAGAGGAAAATGGAATATCTTCAAATAAAATCTACACGGAAGCATTCTGTGAATCTAATTTCTGTTCTGTGCATTCAACTAACAGAGTTGAAGGTTACTTTTGATTAAGCAGTTCTGAAACACTCTTTCTGTAGAAACTGCCAGTGGACATTCTGAGCGCTAAGGGGCCTATAATGGAAAAAGGAATATCTGCAAATAAAAACTACACAGAAGCATTCTGC
>NW_026664301.1:0-1879 GCF_009828535.3 Hylobates moloch | reverse complement strand
TCTCTCTCTCTCTCTCTCTCACACACACACACACACACACACACACACACACGAGGCAGGGGGTGTCAGGAGCAAGAGAGCTACATAATCCCTCTCAGGACATTACAGCCCCCACTTCCAAGCCTGTTCTGGACTGTGTGCTTTGCCAGGGCGCCTCATTTCATCCTTCCTAGGGCCCCAACAGGACAGGTTGCCCCTCACCCCTTTAAAGAGGCAGAAAGTGAGCCTGAGAGAGGCTTGTCCAAGAGCACAGGGCATGCTCAGACGAAAGTTAGCGGTGGGCACCTGGCTCTGCGAGATTTCCTTCTTAATTAGCCCTGCTCCTTGGGGGCGGCTCCGTTGAGTAGGGGCACTCCTCCAAGACACCGCCCCCCTCCTTATTGGCAGCCCTTCTCCCCTGCCTCCTCCCTCAATCTCAGGGAAGGAAACCTAGGCACCCTCTCTAGCCTAAAGCTGCTCCATCCGCACCAACTCAGGTCAGACGAGGAGTGGAGGGTCTGCTCCCTCACTGGGCACACCTATAGGCCCACCAGGGTCTGAGGCACCTGCTAAGGCTTAATGGCTGTCTAAGCAAGACCCTCCACGGGCTCTGCCTGCAACCCCTCACAACCCAGGACCTCAGTGGGGCCGAGATGACAGACCCTATTTGGCCCTGGGACAGGACAGGAGGGGCAGGGACCAGCTCTCTCCGTCTTCCTCCACCCTCCCCCAAGACCCACACAGGAGCTCTGGGCCTGGGTTGGAAATGGAAACTTTCCCACTAGACTGAGAGAGGCCCAACCTGGGGGGCAGACTGGAAGAAGGTGGGAGGCCTGGAAACTACCAAAAGCTTGCGGGTCACATAGATTTAGGTTCCCGGGCAGCTCCACCACCTGCTGGTTGTGTGACCTTGGGCAAGAGGCTTTACCTCTTTGAGGCTCAGTGTCCTTATCTGTAAAGTGAAAGAAAAATAGCGCCCTCCTAAGGGGTGATTGTGAAGGTCAAAGGCAGGGGCGATGTGCACAGTCTGCGGGGCCTCTAAGTCAGCCATTATGCCCCCCAAAGTGAGCAGGGGGTGGGCAGCCACCACTGTGACCTCACCCTGCCCCCGACTCTCAGTTCTGGAAATTCTTCATTAGCACCAAATCCAAACTTTTCCTCAGCAGTGGCAGGACCCAGGCGCGGGTCCTCCTTCCTCCTCCCGCCCCCTCGCGGTCAGACAACAGGTAAGCGGGGAGCAGCGCGGGCGGCCCCGCTCTGGGGTTGAGCCGCAGCGCTGCGGCAGGGGCAGGCCGGGGCAGGGGGCAGTACGGCGGGTCAGCCCCCTCCCTGGCCTCCTCACAACTTGGAGTAACCGCGGACTCCGGGGTCGGCGTGGGGGTGGCGCCGGGCGTTCAAAGGAAAGTTGGGTGCGACGGACCGCAGCCTCGGGGGCCAAAGGACCCCCACCGTGAACGCGGCCACATCCCGACACCCGGCAGGCTGGCTGGAGGGAGCAGGTGAGGCACGTGGCCGCGTCGCCGAGCCAAGGCTCGCTCCAGGAACCCGACCCGCCGGCCGGGCCGGTGGGTGGCCCCTCGAGGGCTCAGACCCTTCGCTCCAGCCCCCGGCGGCCGCCCTGCCCCAGGTCCCACACTCGCGCGCCCACACTGCTGGATTTCCGGGACCAGGCTCCGCTCCACAGCTCGCGTCCTGCAGTGATTCTCCAGGCTTCCCACTTTGGGGCGCCCCCCTCGGGTGCCGGCGCCTGTCTTCGCCTCCCGCGGGGACCCTCCCCGGCGCCCCGGGCCAGCTCAGCTATGGGTCCGCCCTCCGCACCCCGCGCCGCGCCCGCGCTCACCAGCTGGGCAGCGGCAGCGACCTACCTTCGTCCGGCAGCCGCTGCAGGCAGAGCGCGAGG
>NW_026664300.1:0-1880 GCF_009828535.3 Hylobates moloch | reverse complement strand
ATTTTTTAGAGGATTATTTTACTATTCAGAAAATGTTTGCACATACAAGGAATCACTTGGCCTAGGAGAAAAGAATTACAGGTGACCAGAAGACAGGAGAAACACCTTCTCTTTCCTTCCTCGATGATTTTATTTTGTTGAATTGTTTTGAAAGGTTCTGAGGCTGATATGTTGCATTCAATAAACAAAACGAGGCTACTATGGCTCAAAGAAGTGAACAAAGAGAAGGAGATTAGAAGAAGTAGGGAATGAGGCCCAGGGACACAGGATAGAGCTTCTTCAAAGCTGTGAAAACCTAGAAAAGAAGTTGGAATTGTATTCCAAGTATCCAGACATAGACTCATAAACATTGAGGTGACAGGTGCACACTTGGCCTAGGAGAAAAGAATTACAGGTGACCAGAAGACTGGAGAAACACCTCTCTTTCCTCCCTCTATGATTTTATTTTGTTGAATTTTTTTGTTTGTTTTCCTGAGGTAGAGTCTCGCTGTGTTGCTCAGGCTGGAGTGCAGTGGCGTGATCTCAGCTCACTGCAACCTCCACCTGCCAGGTTCATGCAATCCTCCTGCCTCAGCCTCCTGAGTAGCTGGGATTATAGGTGTGTGCCACCATGCCCGGCTAATTTTTGTATTTTCAACAGAGACAGGGTTTCATCATTTTGGTCTGGGGTTCTTGAACTTCTGACCTCAGGTGATCCACCCTCCTCGGCCTCCCAAGTGCTGAGATTACAGGTGTGAGCTACTGTGCCTGGCCCCTCTCTGTATGATTTTAAAAAGTCACAGTCCCTTTCAGGTTTCAAGTACTCATATTTGCCAAGTGGTGGAAAAGTCGAAGATGGTCATGAGATGCAATTCATGTGGATGCTTCACTCTTGCTTCCCTGAGGTAATGCAACCAGCATGTCCTCAGCTTGGACCTAGGCTCCAGACACCTAAGTTTTGTTTTATTTACCTAGCTATGGAACCAGCACAGCCTGACCTATTCACTGGAGAGCAGAGGACTTTGGGCTTGCCATGAAATATGAGAAGAAGCTGCTTAAACTCAAATCCTAACCCATAGAGTTGGCCCCCTGAGCATGAACCTTGCCCTAAGATCTATAGCACAGGTCCTGTAAGGCAAAGTCAGAGAGTTATCTGTGTAACCTATTAGCTTGTTGTTTGCTATAGAATACTCCTCCTGCTCATCTGACAGCTTTCCTCTGAGGGGGCACAGGAAAATCAGCACTGTAGCATACATCCTTCTCATCGCGCTCTGGCTTAGGCAGAATTTCCTAATGACTCCTTCACAAGCCAACCCTCAGTCACATCAGAGTTTGCTGTCACTGAGGTTGGGATGAAAGGGAAGGGATGCAGCCATTTCGTTTGGATCCCTGTCACTGCAGTCAAACAGCATAATTGAAAGTGTTCTCCTTTCTTCAACAGTGAGTCAGCTAGCATTCAAAAAAGGAAAAGGGCTTCTGGTTCTCAATCTTTTCTGTAGATAGATTTGAAACACAAATACCGCGGGGGCTGTTCTCACTGTTGCTCATGATAGGCATTTCCAGGAGCCCTGTGGTCAGGGCTGAATTTCTGCACAGAAGCATCATTTTAGATGAAGTTTAGAAATGTTAAAAAGAACACACATGCCAGATATATGTGAGCATCTGATATTCTTTGAGAAAGTGGCAGTGAGAGGTAAAGTAGAAAGAGGACCAAAATATGAGGTCTCAGACCAGCATCCTCTCGTTGGCTGTGCCATCCCATCATCCTGTGATTTTGCATTTAATATACCTGAGCTTCAGTGTCCTTATCTATTAAATGGTTCCACTATTGACTTTCTTCAGCCACACAAGGAATGTTTCAAGGACCAGAAGAGACAATGTATGTGCAAACATTTTCTGAA
>NW_026664299.1:0-1880 GCF_009828535.3 Hylobates moloch | reverse complement strand
AGATCCAAAATTGACACCCTAACATCACAATTAAAAGAACTATAGAAGCAAGAGCAAACACATTCAAAAGCTAGCAGAAGGCTAGAAATCACTAAAATCAGAGCAGAACTGAAGGAAATAGAGACACAAAAAACCCTTCAAAAAATTAATGAATCCAGGAGCTGGTTTTTGGGAAAGATCAACAAAATTGATAGACTGCTAGCAAGACAAAGAAGAAAAGAGAGAAGAATCAAATAGATGCAATAAAAAATGAAAAAGGGGATATCACCACCGATCCCACAGAAATACAATCTACCATCAGAGAATACTACAAACACCTCCACGCAAATAAAGTAGAAAATCTAGAAGAAATGGATAAATTCAACGACAAATACACCCTCCCAAGACTAAACCAGGAAGAAGTTGAATCTCTGAATAGACCAATAACAGGCTCTGAAATTGTGGCAATAATCAATAGCTTACCAACTAAAAAGAGTCCAGGACCTGATGGATTCACAGCTGAATTCTACCAGAGGTACAAGGAGGAACTGGTACCATTCCTTCTGAAACTATTCCAATCAACAGAAAAAGAGGGAATCCTCCCTAACACATTTTATGAGGCCAGCATCGTCCTGATACCAAAGGCTGGCCGAGACATAACCAAAAAAGAGAATTTCAGACCAATATCCTTGATGAACATTGATGCAAAAATCCTCAATAAAATACTGGCAAACCGAATCCAGCAGCACATCAAAAAGCTTATCCACCATGATCAAGTGGGCTTCATCCCTGGGATGCAAGGCTGGTTCAACATACACAAATCAATAAACATAATCCATCACATAAACAGAACCAATGACAAAAACCGCATGATTATCTCAATAGATGCAGAAAAGGCCTTTGACAAAATTCAACAACCTTCATGCTAAAAACTCTCAATAAATTAGGTAATGATGGGACGTATCTCAAAATAATAAGAGCTATCTGTGACAAACCCACAGCCAATATCATACTGAATGGGCAAAAACTGGAAGCATTCCCTTTTGAAAACTGGCACAAGACAGGGATGCCCTCTCTCACCACTCCTATTCAACATAGTGCTGGAAGTTCTGACCAGGGCAATCAGGCAGGAGAAGGAAATAAAGGGTATTCAATTAGGAAAAGAGGAAGTCAAATTGTCCCTATTTGCAGATGACATGATTGTATATCTAGAAAACCCCATTGTCTGAGCCCAAAATCTCCTTAAGCTGATAAGCAACTTCAGCAAATCTCAGGATACAAAATCAATGTACAAAAATCACAAGCATTCTTGTACACCAATCACAGACAAACAGAGAGCCAAATCATGAGTGAACTCCCATTCACAACTGCTTCAAAGAGAATAAAATACCTAGGAATCCAAATTACAAGGGATGTGAAGGACCTCTTCAAGGAGAACTACAAACCACTGCTCAATGAAATAAAAGAGGATACAAACAAATGGAAGAACATTCCATGCTCGTGGATAGGAAGAATCAATATCGTGAAAATGGCCATACTGCCCAAGGTAATTTATAGATTCAATGCCATCCCCATCAAGCTACCAATGACTTTCTTCACAGAATTGGAAAAAACTAAAGTTCATATGGAACCAAAAAAGAGCCTGCATTGCCAAGTCAATCCTAAGCCGAAAGAACAAAGCTGGAGGCATCACGCTACCTGACTTCAAACTATACTACAAGGCTACAGTAACCAAAACAGCATGGTACTGGTACCACAACAGAGACGTAGATCAATGGAACAGAACAGAGCCCTCAGAAACAATGCCGCATATCTACAACTATCTGATCTTTGACAAACCTGACAAAAACAAGCAATGGGGAAAGGATTCCCTATTCAATAAATGGTGCTGGGAAAACTGG
>NW_026664298.1:0-1880 GCF_009828535.3 Hylobates moloch | reverse complement strand
GAAACCCTCCCTGATTCATTCTATGAAGCCAGCATCACCCTAATACCAAAACCATGAAAGGACATAACCAAAAAAGACAACTACAGACCAATATACTTGATGAACGCAGATGCCAAAATTCTTAACAATATACTATCTAACTGAATCCAACAACATATCAAAAAGATAATCCACCATGATCAAGTGGGTTTCATACCAGTGATACAGGAATGGTTTAACATATGCAAGTCAATAAATGTGATACACCAAATAAACAGAATTAAAAAAAACTCACATGATCATACCAACAGATGCAGAAAAAGCATTCGACAAAATCTAGCATTGTTTTATGATTAAAGCTCTCAGCAAAATAGGCATACAAGGGACATACCTTAATGTAATAAAAGCCATCTATGACAAACCCACAGTCAACATAATACTGAATGGGGAAAAGGTGAAAGCATTCCCTTTGAGAACTGGAACAAGACGAGGAGCCCACTCTCACCACTCCTTTTCAACATAGTACTGGAAGTCCTAGCCAGAGCAATCAGACAAAAGAAGGAAATAGAGGAAATCCAAATTGGTAAAGAGGAAGTCAAACTGTCACTGGTTGCTGACGATATGATCTTTCACCTTGAAAACCCTACGGACTCCTCTAGAAAGCTCCTACAGCTGATAAAAGAATTCAGCAAAGTTTCCAGATACAAGATTAATGTACACAAATCAGTAGCTCTTCTATACATCAACAGCTACCAAGCAGAGAATCACATCAAGAACTCAACCCCTTTTACAATAGCTGCAAAAAACAAAAAAGAAAAAAAAAACACAAAACTTAGGAATATACCTAGCAAAGGAATCAAAAGACCTCTACAATGAAAATTACAAAACACTGCTGAAAGAAATCATAGTTGGAGCCAAGCATAGTGGCACATGCCTATAATCCCAGCTACTTGGGAAGCTGAGGCAGGAGAATCGCTTGAACCTGGGAGGCAGAAGTTGTAGTGAGCCAAGATCACATCCTTGCACTCCCACCTCAGCAACAAGAGTGAAAACTCCCTTTGAGAAAAAAAAAAAGAAAAGAAATCATAGATGACACAAACAAAGGGAAACGCATCCCCATGCTCATGGATGGGTAGAACCAATATTGTGGAAATTACCATTCTGTTAAAGGTAATCTACAAATTCAATGCAATCCCCATCTGAACACCACCATCATTCTTCACAGAATTACAAAAACAATTCTAAAATTAATATGGAACTAAAAGAGAGCCATGTAGCCAAACCAAGGCTAAGCAAAAAGAACAAACCTGGAGGCATCACCCTACTTGATTTCAAACTGTACAATGAGGCCATAGTTACCAAAACAGTATGGTAATGGCTTAAAAATAGGCATATAGACCAATGGAACAGAAGAAAGAACCCAGAAAACCCAAATACTTACAGCCAACTGATCTTCAACAAAGTAAACAAAAACATAAAGTGGTGAAAGGACACCCTTTTCAACACATGATGTTGGGATAATTGGCGAGCCACATGTAGGGGAATAAAACTGGATTCTCATCTCTCACCTTATACAAAAATCTACTCAAGATGGATTAAGAACTTAAACCTAATTCCTGAACTATAAAAATTCTAGAAGATAACACTGGATAAACCTTTCTAAGCATTGGCATAGGCAAGGATTTCATGACCAAGAACCCAAATGCAAATGCAATAAAAACAAAGACAAATAGCTGGGACTTAATTAAACTAAAGAGCTTTTGCATGGCAAAGGGAACAGTCAGCAGAGTAAATAGACAACCCAAAGAGTGGGAGAAAATCTTCATAATCTATACATCTGACAGAGGACTAATATCCAGAATCCACAACAAACTCGAACAAATCAGTATGAAAAAAACAAA
>NW_026664297.1:0-1880 GCF_009828535.3 Hylobates moloch | reverse complement strand
ATACAAAAATTAGCCAGGTGTGGTGGTGGGCACCTGTAATCCCAGCTGCTCCGGAGGCTGAGGCAGGAGAATTGCTTGAACCCAGGAGAATTGCTTGAACCCAGGAAGCGGAGCTTGCAGTGAGCCAAGATCTCACCACTTGCACTTCAGCTTGGGCAACAGAGTGAGACTCCTTCTAAAAAAAAAAAAAAAAAAAAGTTGATTCTTTGTATTGTGAGTACTGTTCCATTGTACACCATTTGTTAGCTCATTCTCTTATTGATGGGCAGCTGGGATGTTTAGATGTTACAAATAAAGATGCCTTGAACGATCATAGGTTTTCATGTGAACATATGTTTTTTAATTCTCTTGGGATGAGAGCTGCTGGGACAGGATCAGTGAAACCTTAATTTTTTTTTTTTTTTCTTTTTGAAACGGAGTCTCACCATCACCCAGGCTGGAGTGCAGTGGCGTGATCTCGGCTCACTGCAAGCTCCGCCTCCTGGGTTCACATCATTCTCCTGCCTCAGCCTCCCGAGTAGCTGGGACTACAGGCGCCCGCCACCATACCGGCTAATTTTTTGTATTTTTAGTAGAGACGGGGTTTCACTTCGTTAGCCAGGATGGTCTCAATCTTGTGACCTTGTGATCCACCTGCCTCAGCCTCCCAAAGTGCTGGGATTACAGGCATGAGCCACCACTCCTGGCCGAAATCTTAATTTTATGGAATGTTTTTTATGTTCCATACCTTAACTGATGAGCTTTTAAAACTAACTTCTAAATTTGAAATGTATATTTAATTATGGAATATGCTTTAATGTAATCTTTTGGGATAATCACATAATATTTTCCCTTGAGATTTTTAATATAAATAACAATAAAATAAATAACTAATAGTAAATGAATACCTTCTCAATCTTCCTAACCTTGGAATGTGGGGACAGGATGTGAAAATATCTTAGAGTTTTGAGATCTTTACATGGTTCCTTCAAGGCTTTTAAAAAGAGTATTTAATTGCTGGGCATGGTGGCTCATGCCTATAATCCCAGCATTTTGGGAGGCTGAGGCAGGTGGATCACCTGAGGTCAGAAGTTCAAGACCAGCCTGGTCAACATGGTGAAACCCCGTCTCTACTAAATATACAAAAATTAGCCAGGCGTGGTGGCGGGCACCTGTAATCCCAGCTACTCAGAAGGCTGAGACAGAATTGCTTGAACCTAGGAGGCAGAGGTTGCAGTGAGTTGAGATTGTGCCATTGTGCTCCAGCCTGGGCAACAAGAGCGAAATTTCACTCCAAAAAAAAAGAGTATTTAATTGTGTTGATTTTAATTAATGTTAATAGTTTTTTTGAAACTATTTCTTGTTTCCTTTCTCTTTCCCTTGTAAATAAGCTGTAAAAGAAAACTGCTCAATCACAAAACGTAACATAAGGCTTTCATGTCAGTGTCCAACAGGAATGAATTTTTTATGGTGACAAGGTAGGGTTATAATCCAGATCTCTGGTAGGCACGTCCGTAAGGTGCAAGGTGTGTAGAAAATAGCATCAGTTTTTTTGGCTGGGCGTGGTGGCTCACGCCTGTAATCCTAGGATTTTCGGAGGCTGAGGATGGTGGATCACCTGAGGTCAAGAGTTCGAGACCAGCAGATATGGTGTTCTTGTTCTCAAAGCCGAGGTGGGCAGATCACCTGAGGTCAGGAGTTCAAGACCAGCTTGGCCAACATGGCAAAACCCCGTCTCTACTAAAAATACAAAAATTAGCCAGCCAGGCCAGGCGTGGTGGCTCACGCTTGTAATCCCAGCACTCTGGGAGGCCGAGGCGGGCGGATCACAAGGTCAGGAGATCGAGACCACAGTGAAACTCCGTCTCTACTAAAAATACAAAAAATTAGCTGGGCGTGGT
>NW_026664296.1:0-1880 GCF_009828535.3 Hylobates moloch | reverse complement strand
GGACATTCGGAGCGCTAAGGGTCCTGTACCGGGAAAAGAAATATCTTAAAATAAAAACTACACAGAAGCATTCTGTGGAACTTGTTTCTGTTCTGTGCATTCAACTGACAGAGTTGAAGCTTACTTTTGATGGAGCAGTTCTGAAACACTCTTTCTGTAGAAACTGCAAGTGGAAATTCACAGCGTTAAGGGGTGTATAGTAGAAAAAGGAATATCTTCAAATAAAAACAACAGAGAAGCATTCTGTGAAACTTCTTTCTGTTCTCTGCATTCAACTAAAAGGGTTGAAGCTGACTTTTGATTGTGCAGTCCTGAAACACTCTTTCTGTAGAAACTGCAAGTGGACATTTGGAGTGCTAAGGGACCTTTAGTGGAAAGGGGAATATCTTCAAATAAAAACTACACAGAAGCATTCTGCGAATCTTCTTTCTGTTCTGTGCATTCAACTAAGAGAGTTGAAGCTTACTTTTGATTGATCAGTTCTGAAACACTCTTTCTGTAGAAACTGCAGGAGGACATTCCGAGCGCGAAGTGGCCTATAGTGGAAAAAGGGATAGCATCAAATATAAACTACAGAGAAGCATTCTGTGAAACTTCTTTCTGTTCTGTGCATTCAGCTAACAGAGTTGAACCTTACTTTTGATTGAGCAGTTTTGAAACTCTCTTTCTGTAGAAACTGCAAGTGGACATTCGGAGCACAAAGGGGCCTACTGTGGAAATAGAAATATCTTCAAATAGAAACTACAAAGAAGCGTTGTGTGAAACTTCCTTCTGTTCTTTGTATTCAACTAACAGAGTTGAAGCTTACTTTTGATTGAGCAGTTCTGAAACACTCTTTCTGTGGAATCTGCAAGTGGTCATTCGGAGCGCTAAGGGGCACGTAATGGAAAAAGGAATATCTTCCAATAAAAACAACACAGAAGCATTCTGTGAAAATTCCTACTAATGTGTGCATTCAAATAACAGAGTTGAAGCTTAGTTTTGATTGAGCAGTTCTCAAACACTCTTTCTGTAGAAACTGCAAGTGGACATTCGGACCGGTAACGGGCCTATAGTGGAAAAAGGAATATCCACAAATAAAGAACTACACAGAAACATTCTGCGATACTTCTTTCTGTTCTGTGCATTCAACTAAGAGAGTTGACGCTTACTTTTAATTGAGCAGTTCTGAAACACTCTTTCTGTAGAAACTGCAAGAGGATATTCGGAGGGCTAAGGGGCCTATAGAGGACCAAGTCATATTTTCAAGTAAAAACTACACAGAACCATTCTGTGGAACTTGTTTCTGTTCTGTGCCTTCCCCTAACAGAGTTGAAGCTTACTTTTGATTGAGCAGTTCTGAAAACACTTTCTGTGGAAACTGCCAGTGGACAATTGGAGCGCTAAGGGGCCTATAGAGGAAAAGGTATAACTTCAAATAAAAACCACACAGAAGCATTCTGTGAAACTGCTATCTGTTCTGTGCATTCAACTAACAGAGTTGAAGCCTACATTTGGTTCAGCACATCTGAAACCCTCTTTCTGTTGAAATTGCAAGCGGACATTCGGATCGCTATCTGGCCTGTAGTGGAAAATGCAATATCTTCAAAGAAAAATACACAGAAGCATTCTGTGAAACTTCTTTCCATTCTGTGCATTCAACTAACAGAGTTACGACTTACGTTTGATTGAGCAGTTCTGAGACACTTTTTCTGTAGAAACTGCAAGTGGAGATTTGGAGCGCTAAGGGGTCTATGGTGGAAAAAAACCTATCTTCAAATTAAAACTACACAGAAGCATTCTGTGAAACTTTTTTTTGTTCTGTGCATTCAACTAACAGAGTTGAGACTTACATTTGATTGAGCAGTTCTGAAACACTCTTTATGTAGAAACTGCAAGAG
>NW_026664295.1:0-1881 GCF_009828535.3 Hylobates moloch | reverse complement strand
ATACAAATTACCAAAATTAGAAATGAGAGAGGTCAAATCACTACAGATTTAACATGTTTTAAAAAGTTAAAGAGAATATGTGAACAACTTTATGCCAATAAAATTGATAACTTAGAGGAAACAGACAATTCACTCAAGAAGAAACAGATAACCTGAATAGCCCAATATCTGTGTTAAAATTTGATTCTGTACTTCAAAATCTTTCCCTCAAAAAAACTCTAGGAGATGGCTACACCAGTGAATTCAACAAAATGTTCAGGTAAGAAATAATACCAATTCTACACAAACTCTTCCAGAAAATTGAAAGGAACTTTCCAACTAATCCTATAATATCAGTATCACCTTGATGTTGAAACCTGACAAAGACACTACATGAAAAAGAAACTACATACCCATATCCCTCATGAACACAGATACACATTTCTAAACAAACTTCTAGCAACTCTAATACAATAATATATAATAAGGATAATATATCACGACCAAGTGAGATTTATCCTAGGAATGCAATATTGGTTAAAATTCTAAAACTAATCAATGTTATTCACCACATTAGCAAACTAAAGAAGAAAAATCAAATCATTATCTCAATAGATGCTGACAAATGATTGACAGGCATGTGCCATGATGCCTGGCTAATTTTTGTATTTTTAGTAGAGATGGGGTTTCACTATGTTGGCCAGGCTGGTCTCGAACTCCTGACCTCAGGTGATCCACCCATCTCGGCCTCCCAAAGTGCTGGGATTACAGGCGTGAGCAACCATGCCCAGCCTGGATGTTGACATTGATAGAATTCATGATTTTAGTCATATTTCCCCAGTCTTATTTGTATTCTGTCAATATCTGTATGTTTAATACTACAAGATGTTGCTAAGAGAAATCAAAGACCAAAATAAATGGAGAGATATATCATGTCCATAGGATGGAAGACAATATTGTTAGGATGGCAATTCTCTCCAAATTCAATGCAACCTGAATCAAAATCCCAGCATGGTATTTTTGTAGACATTGACAAACCTAGACAGGCAAAACAATTTTGAAAAAGAACAAAGTTGGAAGGCTAACAGCGCCTGACATCAAGACTTATTACAAGTCTTGAAGAAAAGTGTTGTTGGCATCAAGATAGACAAATGGATCAAAGAAACAGAATAGAGAGTCCAAAATTATACCTACACATATTCACACAACTGATTTTCAACAAAGGGTGCAAAGGGAGTTTAGTGAAGAAAAGCCTTTTTGAAATGGTACTGGAAGAAGTGGATATCCATATTGAAAAAAAACCAAAAAATTTTGATTCAAACCTTGCACCATATACAAAAATTAACTCAAAATGGATCATATATCTAAGTATAAAACTATGAAACATCTAAAAGGAAACATAGGACAAACCCTGGTTTATGAAATGTTTCCTTAAATACAACACCAAAAGCACAATCCATATAAGAAAAATTGATACATTGGATGAAATTCAAAATGTCTTTTCCTTACAAAGCACTGTTTAGAGAATAAAGAGACAGGCCACCCATTAGGAAAAATATTTGTAAATCACATATCTGATAAAGGAATATGTAATAAACCTATAAGACACTCTCAAAAGTCAGTAATTATAAAACAACTTAAGAAAACAGTGGACAAAAGATTGAGCACATCCTTCTTCAAAGAAGATATGGATGGCAAATAAGCACCTGAAAATATGCTTATCATTAGTCATTAGGGAAATGCAAATTAAAGCCACAATGAGATACCACTGAGATATGAGACACAATGAGATATGTATCCATTAGAATGGCTTAAATTAAAAAGACTGTCAGTAACAAACAATGGTGATGATATGGAGGAAGTGAAATTCTCATACATTGCTAGCAGAAATGTAGAATGGCA
>NW_026664294.1:0-1881 GCF_009828535.3 Hylobates moloch | reverse complement strand
TTTATTTGAGTCCTTATGTGTCAGGTGAGTCTCTTGAAGATGGCAGATACTTGGTTGGTGAATTCTTATTCATTCTGCCATTTTGTATCTTTTTTTATTATTTTATTATTATACTTTAGGTTTTAGGGTACATGTGCACAATGTGCAGGTTTGTTACATATGTATCCATGTGACATGTTGATTTCCTGCACCCATTAACTCATCATTTAGCATTAGGTATATCTCCTAATGCTGTCCCTCTCCCGTCCCCCAACCCCACAACAGTCCCCAGAGTGTGATGTTCTGCTTCCTGTGTCCATGAGTTCTCATTGTTCAATTCCCACCTATGAGTGAGAACATGCGGTGTTTGGTTTTTTGTCCTTGCGATAGTTTACTGAGAATGATGTTTTCCAGTTTCATCCATGTCCCTACAAAGGACATGAACTCATCATTTTTTATGGCTGCATAGTATTCCATGGTGTATATGTGCCACATTTTCTTAATCCAGTCTATTGTTGTTGGACATTTGGGTTGGTTCTAACTGCATTTCTCTTTGAGTAGGGAAAGACTGACACCTCATTCGGCCGGGTACTCCTCTGAGACAAAACTTCCAGAGGAACTATCAGACAGCTGAATTTGTGGTCTCATGAAAATCCTCTGTTCTGCAGCCACCGCTGCTGACACCCAGCCAAACAGGGTCTAGAGTGGACCTCTAGTAAACTCCAACAGACCTGAAGCTGAGGGTCCTGTCTGGTAGAAGGAAAACTAACAAACAGAAAGGACATCCACACCAAAAACCCATCTGTACATCACCATCATCAAAGACCAAAAGTTGATAAAACCACAAAGATGGGGAAAAAAACAGAGCAGAAAAACTGGAAACTCTAAAAAGCAGAGCACCTCTCCTCCTCCAAAGGAATGCAGTTCCTCACCAGCAACGGAACAAAACTGGATGGAGGATGACTTTGACGAGTTGAGAGAAGGCTTCAGACGATCAAACTACTCTGAGCTACGGGAGGAAATTCAAAACAATAGCAAAGAAGTTAAAAACTTTGAAAAAAAAAATTAGAAGAATGGATAACTAGAATAACCAATGGAGAGAAGGGCTTAAAGGAGCTGATGGAGCTGAAAGCCAAGTATCGAGAACTATGCGAAGATTGCAGAAGCCTCAGTAGCAGATGCGATCAACTGGAAGAAAGGGTATCGCTGATGGAAGATGAAATGAATGAAATGAAGCAAGAAGGGAAGTTTAGAGAAAAAAGAATAAAAAGAAATGAATAAAGCCTCCAAGAAATTTGGGACTATGTGAAAAGACCAAACCTACGTCTGATTGGTGTACCTGAAAATGACGGGGAGAATGGAACCAAGTTGGCAAACACTCTGTAAGATATTATCCAGGAGAACTTCCCCAATCTAGCAAGGCAGGCCAACATTCAGATTCAGGAAATACAGAGAATGCCACAAAGATACTCCTCGAGAAGAGCAACTCCAAGACACACAATCGTCAGATTCACCAAAGTTGAAATGAAGGAAAAAATGTTAAGGGCAGCCAGAAAGAAAGGTCGGGTTACCCACAAAGGGAAGCCCATCAGACTAACAGCTGATCTCTTGGCAGAAACTCTACAAGCCAGAAGAGAGTGGGGGCCTATATTCAACATTCTTAAAGAAAAGAATTTTCAACCCAGAATTTCATATCCAGCCAAACTAAGCTTCATAAGTGAAGGAGAAATAAAATACTTTACAGACAAGCAATGGCTGAGTGATTTTGTCACCACCAGGCCTGCCCTAAAAGAGCTCCTGAAGGAAGCACTAAACATGGAAGGGAACAACCAGTACCAGCCACTGCAAAAACATGCCAAATTGTAAAGACCATCGAGGCTAGGAAGAAACTGCATCAACTAA
>NW_026664293.1:0-1881 GCF_009828535.3 Hylobates moloch | reverse complement strand
ACGCCCAGCTAATTTTTGTAGTTTTAGTAGAGATGGGGTTTCACCATGTTGGCCAGGTTGGTCTCGAACTCCTGACCTCAGGTGATCCACCTACCTTGGCCTCCCAAAGTGCTGGGATTACAGGCATGAGCCACCGCGCCTGGCCCTCAGGGCAACTTTAGTGCTCCTCCCTATACCTAGCAGGGGCAGAGGAAAGTCCTCAGGGAAAGTCCTCTTTGAGCCATTGATGACAGCATGGTTAGTAGTAGTTACAATGCCAAAATATAAAAAGAATAATTTAAAAAAAGATTTTGTGTGCAATTTTGCAGAGGGAATGTCTTGCCCGTTTTTCTCCACTCAAAAGGAAGGGAGGGTATTCAAAATAGTCAAAAAGTGGAAACAGCCCAAATCCCCACTGGCTGATGAGTAGATAAACAAACTGTAGTGTATCCATAGCGTGAAATGTTACTCAACCTTCAAAAGGAAGGAAGCACCAATTTATGCTCCAATGTGCAGGAACCGTGAAATGTGATGCTGAGAAAGCAGCCAGGCCCAAGAGGCCACATAGAGTGTGATTCCACTGACACAAACCACCCAGGACAGGCAAATCCATAGAGTCAGGAAGCCAGTTATCGGTTGCTGGGGGCTGACGGGATTGATAATGACTTTGGGGCTTCTTTTTGGGGTGATCCAATGTTCTGGAATTAGATAGCGGTGATGACTGCACAACTCTGTGACTATACTAAAAGCATTGAATTGTACACTTTAAAGTGGGTAATTTTTAAGATATGTGAAGTGTGTCTCCTTTTTTTTTCTTTTTAAATTTAATTTTTGGGCCGGGTGCAATGGCTCATACCTATAATCCCAGCACTTTGGGAGGTGGAGGTGGGCGGATCACGAAGTCAAGAGATTGAGACCATCCTGGTCAACATGGTGAAACCCCATCTCTACTAAAAATACAAAAATTAGCTGGGCGTGGTGACGCACGCCTGTAGTCCCAGCCACTCAGGAGTCCGAGGCAGGAGAATCGCTTGAACCTGGGAGGTGGAGGTTGCAGTGAGCCGAGATTGCACCATTGCACTCCAGCCTGGGGACAGAGTGAGAGTCCGTCTCAAAAAAAAAAAAAAAACAAAAAAACTTTTTTTTAAGAGACAGGGTTTCATTATGTTACCCAGGCTGGTCCCGAACTCCTGGGCTCAAGTGATCCACCCACCTTGGCCTCCCAAAGTGTTGGGATTGCCGGCATGTGCCACCATACCTGGCCCTTGCATCTCGTTTTTTTTTTTTTTTGAGATGGAGTCTCGCTCTGTCACCCAGGCTGGAGTGCAGTGGCACGATCTCAGCTCACTGCAAGCTTTGCCTCCCGGGTTCACGCCATTCTCCTGCCTCAGCCTTCCGAATAGCTGGGACTACAGGCACCCGCCACCACGCCTGGCTAATTTTTTTGTATTTTTGGTAGAGATGGGGTTTCACTGTGTTAGCCAGGATGGTCTCCATCTCCTGACCTCATGATCTGCCCATCTCGGCCTCCCAAAGTGCTGGGATTACAGGCATGAGCCACTGAGCCAAGGTTGCAGGGAAATGTAATAATTTAACTTGAGAACTTAAAGGTAGGTCACTCAGACTTCTCTTAGAGACGGAGATGGTGCAAGAAAATGCAGGTTTTGCCGGGCGCAGTGGCTCACGCCTGTAATCCCAGCACTTTGGGAGGCTGAGGCGGGTGGATCACCTGAGGTCAGGTGTTCGAGACCAGCCTGACCAACATGGAGAAACACTGTCTCTACTAAAAGTACAAAAAATTAGCTGGGTGTGGTGGCACATGACTGTAATCCCAGCTACTTGGGAGGCTGAGGCAGGAGAATCGCTTGAACCCGGGAGTTGGAGGTTGCAGTGAGCCGAGAT
>NW_026664292.1:0-1881 GCF_009828535.3 Hylobates moloch | reverse complement strand
AAATTTTGGTCTCAATGTAGTTAACTATGATAACTTCTAAGAGTATCTTTCTTTGCTTATATTTATAATTATGCATAGTCACTGTATGTACACAATGTATTACCTGCTGTATGTAAGTACGTGTTATATGCATATAACTTGTAAATATTCATTGATGTATTACATAAAGTACACAAATCTTAAGGGTAGAATTTGATAAATCGTTACCAAATCAACACCCATTTCTAGATAAAATTTATGTAGAAATTTAAAAAGTCTCTCTCCTGCTTCCTTTCTATTAGCCACCACAAAGGCAACCACTGTTTGGATTTCTGTCTGCATAGGTTATTATCTGTGAATAGATAATATCTATATAGAATAATGATCTATAAATTATTAATATTTGGTGTATTATCTATTCTAGATCATCACTATAGGTCTGTCTATAGAATAAGAATGACTTGGAAAATATATATCAGATCAGCAAATATTTGTTGAAGTGAGTAATTGCAATGATATACAGAATACACTGTAAAGGAATGAATTTAAATATAGAATTTTTAGAAAAAATAATTCATCTCAAATATAAGAGAGGATTCATTTTCAAGGTAGGAGTAAAATTGGTAGAATAGAGTATTACAACATCCAAATGAATGAAAATTTAAGAAGGACAAAATTATATACATAACATTTGAAAATTAAAAAATAATTATTTCAACAATAGCAACAACAATAAAAAAAATCCAACAGATATCGAGCATCTGGTTCTCCAAATAAACTTCCCAAAATATAATTTAATATATATTTCTGCCTTAAATTTTCTTATACTCTCCTGAAAACAACAAAATATCTTCTAAGAATTCCAGATTGTCAGCAAGATTTTTTCAGTTCCCAATACTTCCAAAAAAATTAGATATTTATTTATAATAGATAATTTTTTTTATCATTTCAGCTAAGACAATATAAACTATAGTAATTCCTTTTTGAGAAAGAAGAATGAATCAAAGTTACTGGTATATAATAATGAAGAGTTGTAGAGCTTTAAGTGCTAAAAAAAAAAAATAGACTATTTGGCAAATAGTATTAAATGTTATCGTGAAACTGCGTATAAAATTTTACTGCTAAAATATTCTGGTTTACTTTTCAAAGTTTCTTTCTAGGTAATGGTGACCTATTACTTAAGAGTAGTCAATTCTAATCTGAAGCTTAGCTAACTACTAGTAGATAAGCAGCATACTTTTCCTTATCTGTTTAATTCAATGAGGATGTCTGAATATTTTGATTTGGTTGTTAAGCTTTATTTTTCTTTATGTTTTAAAATATTGCCAGAAAAAAATAAGTTCAAATATATATCTAAAGGAACACAAAAGTTAGACACTTGAAAGCATTTAAATCATGAAGTGTAAAAGTAATAGTTTATTCCAAATAAAATATTTTTACTCTCAATTGAAAATATAATAAACTTTTACTGAACTTGCATTTGGGAGCCTACTCTTGTTTTTAGTAAGTACATGTTTAAGTGAATATGTGCATATATGTGGATTCCACTTGCATTCTTCTCAAGTAAAATCTATAAACTATGGATACATTATATATATATATATAATAAGCATATATAGTATATATGCTATACAAAAATAACCACACATTTAACGATTGTATGTACTCATGAGCCAGAAACTTTTATTTTTACATTTTCTCTTCTAAGTTGAAGGGATGATAATCAACTTTCTTGAAAATAAAAATGTGGATGAAATTACACACCTAAATTTATACTTTCATATTTTCTTCAAAAATTCACCTGTAAAAGTTTAAAGTTTTATGCTGAAAAATAGATAATAATTCTCAAGTGCTTACTATGTTCTAAGGACATAGGCTTCAGGCTATCAACCCAAATAAGAT
>NW_026664291.1:0-1881 GCF_009828535.3 Hylobates moloch | reverse complement strand
CCAAAGTGCTGGGATTACAGGCGTGAGCCACCACGCCCGGCCACGAGGTTGTTTTGGTAGATATTGGTTACTTCCAACAGTTGTAGATAAAAAAATCTCTCTAGGTCTCCTCTCCCAGGAATCACCAACAAGTGGTATGTTACAAGTCATAAATAGTATAAGCCTACACACAGCAATTTATGAGAAAGTAAGCATAACTTTGTCCTTTCAGGGATTTCAGTAAGTTTTGCCTCAAATCTCCATGAAAATCAGACATTCAGATTCCTCCAGAGGTGACCGAACACATGAACCAGACATAATCCAAGACTGAGGTCACCACTCTAAAAGTTACAGGATTTTTCTTGCTTCTCTAGACCTCCTGTCTTGATTCATGCAAAGGCATAAAGACAGACAATATTCTAACAAATCCACATATATTAAGTACCACTCAAGTCTGTAATTAAAATTATTCCTAACATTATACTAACTAATGAACCATCCGGTGCTGATCAAATATATAGTTGAAGGACAATTCTGAAGCATGAATTTCTGAATAAAGACTCTGAATGTTAAATAACTACACCCTTTATTGTACACTCTTGATAAAGGAGCCTCAAGTGTTCACTAATGATCTCCAGGGTATAGAATGAAAACCTACATATGCATATATATTACACAAACCATATTTTAAATATTTTAAATTACAAACAATATTAAAAATTTTCTGCTAAACACTCAAGTCCAACTTGCCAAAACAGAACTAATCTCTACATTAAGGAGTTAGCATACGGAGGTGGCTTCTCTTGACAGATTGGAGGCTACCAAGAGCTGTTCATTTGCCTGACTCTGTCCTATCTTCTCATTCCTGGGCCATCTATGAGGTTTAACTCTCTGTAAAGAATCAAAGGGTGGGAAAAAGAGCAAAATTTCATCTGTTATTATAGTACATGGTTGAACTTGAGCCCTTGGCAGATAACTCTGAAAAGAATGGGAACATCTCTTTTACCCATCGGCTATTTCCCCAAGACATATTGTTAAAATAAATGTTTATTTCATCCAATCTGTAGTTGGATGGTGCAGTTCACAAACCTGCAAGTCAGATAATCTAGGCTGGGCTTGGCTAACTCAACTCCATGTGACATGTCTCAATTGGGACCCTGGATGAAGGTACAACACCTGCTGAAAGCTTTTCTCATGGTGATGACTGAGGTGGAAGAAGGACAAAAATAATTTTATCTAATTCAAAAGTTATCTAGAAGCTAATTCAAATTATAAACTTGAAAAAGGTATTTATGAAACAAGGTAATAAGGAACCAGTAAGTGGGGAGACAGATGTAAAGAAAGTTATATATACGAAGATTTTTTTGTAAGAAAGGCTATAAAGGAAAGATAATCTTTGATGAGAAAATACTTTGTAGGGTAAATTTTTTTTGTGCTGGGGTAAAATGACTGGTTATTTAAAGAAAAAATAAGAGGAAGAAGAAAATCTGGGACTGAACAGAAAGCCTAGAGATGTTGTTGACGGTCTGTGTAACTCACATGTAGTTTTTACTGTTTCTCTGTGTGTGTATCCTCATGAACAAAAGAGAAAACAGAAAGTTGAAACAGTTTAGATAATAAAATATTCTTTAAAACCTAGAGAATTGGGGGAGAGGGAGGCAAGATGGCCGAATAGGAACAGCTCCCATCTAGAGCTCCCAGCGTGAGCGACACAGAAGACGGGTGATTTCTGCATTTCCATCTGAGGTACTGGGTTCACATCACTAGGGAGTGCCAGACAGTGGGCGCAGGACAGTGGGTGCAGCGCACCATGCGTGATCCAAAGCAGGGCGAGGCACTGCCCCACTTGGGAAGCGCAAGGGGTCAGGGAGTTCCCTTTCCTAGTCAAAGAAAGCGGTGACA
>NW_026664290.1:0-1881 GCF_009828535.3 Hylobates moloch | reverse complement strand
AAATTGCCTATCCCAACATTGCAGAAATATTCTCCTTTGTTCACTTGTTTTTTAAATAGATTTTTGTTTTTTTAAAGTAGTTTCAGGTTCACAGAAAAATTAAGAGGAAAGTATAGAGATTTCCTATATTCCCCCTTTCACCCAGCAACATGCATAGTCTCCACGACTATCAACATCCCACACCACAATGGTACATTTATTACAATTGCTGCACCTAAACTGACATATCGCTGTCACCTAAAGTTCATATTTTACATTAGGATTCACTCTTGGTGTTGTTGTATATTCTATGGATTTGGGCAAATGTATAATGCCATGTATCCATCATTATAGTACGCAAAGCAGTTTCACTGCCCTAAAAATCCTGTGTCTGTACCTTCTCCTCAGTTTTGCTGTGAACCTAACGCTTAAAAATTGAGGCTTTGAAATTAAAGTATATTGTAAAACAAACAGTGCTTTAGGGAGGCAGATGTGGAAATACAATGTGAGTCTGAGATTTTTGCCACAGTTTCATAAGAGGTGAAATAGTGAAAATATTTCTCCAAGAAAGCTTTTGTGAGTAATAGCTGCTGGGTGTACTTGTCTTTTCCTCTTTATCTTCTCTTTCTTCTCCTTTTCTTCCTCTAAATCTCTCTTTTCAGCTTCTTTTAGCTTAATTCCATGATCCATTAAAAAAAATTTTGTGCTTCCTCCCTCACCCCTAAACCCCGGCAACTAAAAACCTTTTAATTATTTCCACAGTTTCGCCTTCACCAGAACATCATATAGTTGGAATTACACAATATATAATCTTCTCAGATTAGCTTCTTTCACTTAGTAACATGCATTTAAGATTTCTCCATGTCTTTTCATTCCTTGGTAGCTCATTTCTTTTTAGCACTGAATAATATTTCATTGTCTGGATATACCACAATTTATTCATCCAGTCACCTGGTGATGAATATCTTGGTTGTTGCCAAGTTTTGCACATTATTACTTAATGCTATAAGCATTTGTTTGCAGGCTGTTGTGTGGACATAAATTTTCAACTCCTTTGGGTAAATACCAAGGAGTGTGACTGCTGGATCATATGGTAAATGTATGTTAAGTTTTCTAAGAAACTGCTAATGTATCTTCCAAAGTGGTTGCACCATTTTGTATTTCCACCAGCAACGAATGATAGTTCGTATATATCCATATCTCTGCCACCATGTCAGTGTTCTGGATTTTGGCCATTCTAAGAGGTGTGTAGTGGTATCTTATTGTTGTTTTAATTTCTATTTCTCTGATAGCATATGATATGGAGCATCTTTTCATATGCTTATTTGCCATCTGTCTTTCTTCTTTGGTGAGGTGTCTGTTAAGGTCTTTGGCCCATTTGTTTACATTTTCTAGAAGATTTATAATACAGTTTTATATATAATAAATATACCATAATAATATAATATATATTATATATAGTAATGTAATAACAATATAATATATGTTATAATAAACTAGTTTTGCATTTAGATATATGTATTGTCAATAGTTAATTTTGGTGTGCGTTGGGATATAAGAGTCTAGTGTCATACTTACTGAATTGCTTTGCTTTGCTTTTACTTTTGGGGTTTGTGTGTATGTGTGCAGTTTTGTATTTGCTTTTCTGCCATTTAGGAAATTTTTTATTTTTTTCTGATGTTTGCATTTATAATAATAACTTTATGTGCAATGCTTAGCTTTCTATTTGTTTAGACTATATCTAAATGAAAGCAACATAGTAATTTATTTCTCCTTTCCTGCTTTTCACTCAATACTCAAAGATATTCTCTTTATTAACATTTACCTTTTTACTGTTACATGCTTTAATAAATTACTGCACAATGGTAACTTCTAATTATTTTAGATAAGTCAGTCAATGAG
>NW_026664289.1:726-1881 GCF_009828535.3 Hylobates moloch | reverse complement strand
GTTATGTGCATTCAACTAACAGAGTTGAAGCTTACTTTTGATAGAGCATTTCTGAAACACTCTTACTGTAGAAACTGCAGGGGACATTCGGAGCGCTAAGGGGCCTAGAGTGAAAAAAGGTATATCTTGAAATACAAGCTACACAGAATCATTCTGTGAAACTTCTTCCTGTTCTCTGCATTGAACTAGCGGAGTTGAAGCTTACTTTTGATAGAGCAGTTCTGAAACACTCTTACTGTTGAAACTGCAAGTGGACATTCTGAGCGCTAAGGGGCTTATAGTGGAAAAATGAATATCTTCAAATAAAAACGACACAGAAGCATTCTGTGAAACTTCTTTCTGTTCTGTGCATTCAACTAACAGATTTGAAGCTTACTTTTGATTGTGCAGTTCTGAAACACTGTTTCTGTAGAAACAGCAAGGGGACAATCTGAGCGCTATTGGGCCTACAGTGGAAAAAGGAATATCTTCAAATAAAAACTACACAGAAACGTTCTGTGAAACTTCTTTCTGTTCTGTGCATATCAACTCACAGAGTTGAAGCTTACGTTTGATAGAGCAGTTATGAAACACTCTTTCTGTAGAAACTGTAAGCGGACATTCTGAGCGCTTAGGGGCCTACAGTGGAAAAAGGAATATCTTCAAATAAAAACTACTCAGAAGCATTCCGTGAAACTGCTTTCGGTTATGTGCATTCAACTAACAGAATTGAAGCTTACTTTTGATGGAGCATTTCTGAAACTCTCTTTCTGTAGAAACTGCAAGGGGACATTCGGAGCGCTAAGGGGCCTAGAGTGAAAAAAGTTATATCTTGAAATAGAAGCTACATAGAATCATTCTGTGAAACTTTTTTCTGTTTTCTGCATTGAACTAGCAGAGTTGAAGTTTACTTTTGATAGAGCAGTTCTGAAACACTCTTTCTGTTGAAACTGCAAGTGGACATTCTGAGCGCTAAGGGGCTTATAGTGGAAAAAGGAATATCTTCAAATAAAAACGACAGAGAAGCATTCTGTGAAACTTCTTTCTGTTCTGTGCATTCAACTTACAGAGTTGAAGCTTAGTTTTGATAGAGCAGTTATAAAACACTCTTTCTGTAGAAACTGCATGGGGACATTCTGAGCGCTAAGGGGCCTATAGTGGAAAAAGGAATATCTT
>NW_026664289.1:0-626 GCF_009828535.3 Hylobates moloch | reverse complement strand
CTAAGGGGCCTACAGTGGAAAAAGGAATATCTTCAAATAATAACTACTCAGAAGCATTCTGTGAAACTGTTTTCTGTTATGTGCATTCAACTAACAGAGTTGAAGCTTACTTTTGATAGAGCATTTCTGAAACACTCTTTCTGTAGAAACTGGAAGGGGACATTCCGAGCGCTAAGGGGCCTAGAGTGAAAAAAGGTATATCTTGAAATACAAGCTACATAGAATCATTCTGTGAAACTTCTTTCTGTTCACTGCATTGAACTAGCAGAGTTGAAGCTGACTTTTGATAGAGCAGTTCTGAAACACTCTTTCTGTTGAAACTGCAAGTGGACATTCTGAGCGCTATGGGGCTTATAGTGGAAAAAGGAATATCTTCAAATAAAAACGACACAGAAGCATTCTGTGAAACTTCTTTCTGTTCTGTGCATTCAACTAACAGAGTTGAAGCTTTCTTTTGATTGAGCAGTTTTAAAACACTCTTTCTGTAGAAACTGCATGGGGACATTCTGAGCGGTAAGGGGCCTACAGTGGAAAAAGGAATATCTTCAAATAAAAACTAGACAGAAAGGTTCTGTGAAACTTATTTCTGTTCTGTGCATTCAACTCACAGGGTTGAAGCTTACGTT
>NW_026664288.1:0-1882 GCF_009828535.3 Hylobates moloch | reverse complement strand
TTTTGTGTTTTTGTGTTGTTTTGTTTTGTGTTTGTTTTTGTTTTGTTTTGTGTTTTTGTGTTTGTCTTGTGTTTTTGTTTTGTTTTGTGTTGGTTTATCTTGTTTTGTGTTTTTGTGTTTTTGTTTTGTTTTGTTTTGTGTTTGTTTTTGTTTTGTTTTGTGTTTTTGTTTTGTTTTGTGTTTTTTTGTTTTGTTTTGTGTTTTTGTTTTGTTTTGTGTTTTTTTGTTTTGTTTTGTGGTTTTGTGTTTTTGTGTTTTGTTTTGTTTTGTGTTTGTTTTTGTTTTGTTTTGTGTTTTTGTGTTTTGTTTTGTTTTCCTGATTGCTCTCTGAGCACTTTCTAATCTTTCAGGAGAAAGAGGGAGATTCGTTGTCCTTATTACATACAAGACTCAGGGACCCATGTGGGATGTCACCTGGATAAACTGTCAGGATTAACGTCACACAATTACTTTCTGGTTAACAGAACCAGCCGAGAAATTGGCATTCAATTCTTCGATTCACTTTTGGACACAAAGAAAATAGGTGAGAATAACACACATGATTTTCCTATTGTTTATAGGTGAAATGGAACTTGCCTTAAAATCTGTGTAACTGAGGCCAGGTGTGATGGCTCACACCTGTAATCCCAGCACTTTGGGAGGCCGAGGCAGGCCAGTCACCTGAGATCGGGTGTTTGAGACCAGCCTGACCAACATGGGGAAACCCCATCTCTACTAAAAATACAAAAATTAGCCAGGCTTGGTGGCACGTGCCTGTAATCCCAGCTACTCGGAGGCTGAGGAGAATCACTTGAACCTAGGAGGTGGACGTTGCAGTGAGGTGAGATTGTGCCACTGCACTCCAGCTTGAGCGACAGAGCAAGACTCTGTCTCAAAAACAAGCAAACAAACAAACAACAAAAAAAAGTGTAACTTTGGTGCTGTAACAAATTAGAACTGAGCCGATTTAACTTTCCTCTTTTTGAGACACAGTCTCACGCTGTTGCCCAGGCTGGAGTGCAGTGGTGCAATCTCAGCTCACTGCAACCTCTGCCTCCCAGGTTCAAGCGATTCTCCTGTCTCAGCCTCCTTAGTAGCTTGGATTACAGGTGCTTGCCACCATGCCCAGCTAATTTTTGTATTTTTAGTAGAGACGGTGTTTCACCATCTTGGCCGGGCTGGCCTTGGTCTCCCAAAGTGCTGGGATTACAGGTGTCAGCAAACGCACCCGACCTCCCTGTTTCTCTCCTTCCTTCTTTCCTTCCTTCCTGCCTTTCTGCCTTTCTTCTTTCTTCCCTTCTTTCTTTCTTTCCTTCCTTCCTTCCCTCCCTCCTTCCCTTCCCTCCCTCCCTCCCTTCCTTCCCTCCCTCCCTCCCTTCCTTCTTCCCTTCCTCCTTCCTTCCCTTCCTCCCTCTCTCCCTCCCTTCTTCCTTCCTTCCTTCTTTCTTCCTCTCCTTCCTTCACCTTCACTCCTTTCCTCCTTCCTTCCTCTTTTTGTTCATTTTTTCCTCACCAACATCTCTTCATGTCCCAGTGCCCCATTCCTGGATAGCCTCTTGGAGCCAGCCCCATATGCCCACACACTGTCCTCTTCCCAAGCCCACCGCATCCCACCCGTGGACTCCTTCATCCCATTGGACGTTCCCAGCCTCTTCAGGCTTAGGAATCTCACATAAGTGTGACTCCTGCCCACCGAGCCCATCCCCACCTCCCACCTTGGACCACTTGCCCCATTGGGTATCTCTCCTGCACGTGGAAGCTGCCCCACCTCCACTTGGACCCAGTGTAGACAGAAAGAGACCCTGCACCACCTCCACCTGGACCCAGTGTAGACAAAGAGGTGACCCTACTCCATGTCCACCTGGACCCAGTGTAGACAGGAGGAGACCCTGCACCACCTCCA
>NW_026664287.1:0-1882 GCF_009828535.3 Hylobates moloch | reverse complement strand
CTAATGCTATATTAGGGTTTGAGTTGATTGAATTGGCCTTTCTAGGTGAATGATGATATAAACTGTGAATTATGACAGTTTCTTATATTCATACATCTTATTTATTTTTTCTTGTCTGAATGCACTGGCTAGAACCCCCAAAATAATGTTGATTGAGCAGTGAAAACAACCAAACTTATCTTGCTCCTTTTCTTGTTGTGTTTTGCTTAGGTTTTTTCCCATTGTAAGTGACTTTATTACACTTTTCAAAAATTCTTTCACTTCTGCTTTTGATATGAAGGAGGCATAAGAGGCCCACATTTGTTACACGCCTGGCGTTTGGATTCAAGCCCTAATGCCAGTGACTGTGGCTTATTAAAAATACTGGCACTGAACTACTTAATTTGCTGAAGGGCATATAGAACTTTTAGGTTAAACATAAAATATGAAAAACTCGTTTTTATACAAATCACTAGCAAGGGGTTTGGGGTTTGGCTCAAATAAATCATTAGGAACCATTAGATGATATTGAGTCAATCAGCATGGCCATCCAGAATGGTCGCCTTCTGGGTTCTTAGACAGTACTTTAATTTCACAACCAACCCACACTGTAGATGGGGTTTCTTCTGCAAACTTAAGTGCCAATTATTAAAGTGTTGTTATCCAGCTCCAAACTTGCCCTTCTGTTTCCTGCTCTGTGATGCTAGCTAGGGCTTGAACTCTGCACCACACATTTCTACTTTGCCAGCTGATCCCTCTTTGGCTCTGTCACTAGGGGTCGCCAGAAGCTGATCGTTAGTCCAGATAAGGGAGAGAGCCTTGGTTTTTCCTGTCCGCTTACTGTTTGCTTCCCATGGGCTTCCCGTTGGATTCCTGTTTCATATTGCCACCAACCCAGCCTCACATCTTTACTCTGGCAGTGGCCAAGCCTTCCTTTAACAGCACCTGAAGTCAATTTTCACTTTTTCAACACATTCAAAGTCAGCCTTATTTTGCTCCACCACCACCCTGAGACACCAGCAACCACCAGGCAGTGTGCCTTTCTCAGGGCTCAGAGTTCTAACTCCATGGGCCCCTTCTCTCCCAGACTTCTAAAATGGTACAAACCTAACCTCTTCTCTTTGTTCCCTCAGGGATAACAGCTGCTTGCCGCAACTACAGTACCTTAGCGTTTTCTCTTTTAACCTTTTCAGTTGTGTAGTTAACACTTTATACCTAGTTAACAATTCTTCATATTAAATTCTCTCTGTTAAAATTACTGGTGTGATTTCTGTCTCTTGATTGATGCTTATCTACAGAAAAAGACTTCCTAACGGGTTGTGTGGATTCCTGTTAGCTCTAATGCAAGCAGGCTTTTCCTAACACTGCCCCTCTTTTTGAGGATCCTTTTACTTTTTTGAGAACAAAAGGCTACAGCTGAGGATTGCAAGTTACCCATGATTAAGATACATACATACATATATATACACACACACATATATATTTATATATACAGGTGGTCCTTGGCTTACTATTTTTCGACTTTATAATGGTGAGAAAGTAATAGACATTCAGTAGAAACCAGACCTTAAATTTTGAATTTTGATCTTTTCCCTGGCTCACAATAAGTGGTAGGATTCATTCTTGCAATGTGGGCAGTTCCCAGTCAGCCATGTGATCACAAGGATAAACAGCCATGAGATAGTCAACACTTTATTATAAAATAAGCTTTGTGTTAGATGATTTTGTCCAAACATAGGCTACTGTAAGTGTTATGGGACATAACCCCATCATAAATCAAGGAGTATCTGTATATACATACATATCTTCTTTTTAAAAATTAGTTTCACTTATACCAGGTTCTTTCTATTGCTTTTAACCATCATTCTCAGTAAACTATCACAAGGACAAAAAACCAGACACC
>NW_026664286.1:0-1882 GCF_009828535.3 Hylobates moloch | reverse complement strand
GGTTTTCTTGTAGGATTTTAATGGTTTTAGGTCTAACATTTAAGTCTCTAATCCATCTTGAATTAATTTTTGTATAAGATGTAAGGAAGGGATCCAGTTTCAGCTTTCTACATATGGCTAGCCAGTTTTCCCAGCACCATTTATTAAATAGGGAATCCTTTCCCCATTTCTTGTTTTTGTCAGGTTTGTCAAAGATCAGATAGTTGTAGATATGCGGCATCATTTCTGAGGGCTCTGTTCTGTTCCATTGATCTATGTCTCTGTTTTGGTACCGGTACCATGCTGTTTTGGTTACTGTAGCCTTGTAGTATAGTTTAAAGTCAGGTAGCATGATGCCTCCAGCTTTGTTCTTTTGGCTTAGGATTGACTTGGCGATGCGGGCTCTTTTTTGGTTCCATATGAACTTTAAAGTAGTTTTTTCCAATTCTGTGAAGAAAGTCATTGGTAGCTTGATGGGGATGGCATTGAATCTATAAATTACCTTGGGCAGTATGGCCATTTTCACGATATTGATTCTTCCAACCCATGAGCATGGAATGTTCTTCTATTTGTTTGTATCCTCTTTTATTTCATTGAGCAGTGGTTTGTAGTTGTCCTTGAAGAGGTCCTTCACATCCCTTGTAAGTTGGATTCCTAGGTATTTTATTCTCTTTGAAGCAATTGTGAATGGGAGTTCACTCATGATTTGGCTCTCTGTTTGTCTGTGATTGGTGTACAAGAATGCTTGTGATTTTTGTACATTAATTTTGTATCCTGAGACTTTGCTGAAGTTGCTAATCAGCTTAAGGAGATTTTGGGCTGAGACAATGGGGTTTTCTAGATATACAATCATGTCATCTGCAAACAGGGACAATTTGACTTCCTCTTTTCCTAATTGAACACCCTTTATTTCCTTCTCCTGCCTGATTGCTCTGGCCAGAACTTCCAGCACTATGTTGAATAGGAGTGGTGAGAGAGGGCATCCCTGTCTTGTGCCAGTTTTCAGAGGGAATGCTTCCAGTTTTTGCCCATTCAGTATGATATTGGCTGTGGGTTTGTCGTAGATAGCTCTTATTATTTTGAGATACGTCCCATCAATACCTAATTTATTGAGAGTTTTTAGCATGAAGGGTTGTTGAATTTTGTCAAAGGCCTTTTCTGCATCTATTGAGATAATCATGTGGTTTTTGTCTTTGGTTCTGTTTATATGCTGGATTACATTTATTGATTTGCGTATGTTGAACCAGCCTTGCATCCCAGGGATGAAGCCCACTTGATTATGGTGGATAAGCTTTTTGATGTGCTGCTGGATTCGGTTTGCCAGTATTTTATTGAGGATTTTTGCATCAATGTTCATCAAGGGTATTGGTCTGAAATTCTCTTTTTTGGTTATGTCTCTGCCAGGCTTTGGTATCAGGACGATGCTGGCTTCATAAAATGTGTTAGGGAGGATTCCCTCTTTTTCTATCAATTGGAATAGTTTCAGAAGGAATGGTACCAGTTCCTCCTTGTACCTCTGGTAGAATTCAGCTGTGAATCCATCAGGTCCTGGACTCTTTTTGGTTGGTAAGCTATTGATTATTGCCACAATTTCAGAACCTGTTATTGGTCTATTCAGAGATTCAACTTCTTCCTGATTTAGTCTTGGGAGGGTGTATTTGTCGAGGAATTTATCCATTTCTTCTAGATTTTCTAGTTTATTTGCATAGAGGTGTTTGTAGTATTCTCTGATGGCAGATTGTATTTCTGTGGGATCGGTGGTGATATCCCCTTTTTCATTTTTTATGGCATCTATTTGATTCTTCTCTCTTTTCTTCTTTATTAGTCTTGCTAGCGGTCTATCAATTTTGTTGATTTTTTCAAAAAACCAGCTCCTGGATTCATTAATTTTTTGAAGGGTTTT
>NW_026664285.1:0-1883 GCF_009828535.3 Hylobates moloch | reverse complement strand
TTAGTTGAGCCTTGTCTAATGAGGCTCTTTTCAGGCAGAAGAGCTTGTAAATTAGGTGGACAGGCCTCCTGAGGGTTCCGTGAAAATTGGGACTGCTGCTAGTGTCTCTAAATGTTGTGCGGCCAGATGCTTGCCTGGGGGACGTGGGTACCATCACCCCTTCCAGAACAGGCGAGTTTCTGATTAGTCTGACAGGCGTCAGCCCCTCACTCTCCCTGGAGACCCAGAAAAGATTTTGAGGCCTGGTGCAGTGGCTCACACCTGTAATCCTAACATTTTGGAAGGCCAATCACACGAGCCCAGGAGTTTGAGACCAGCCTGGGCAACATAGTGAGACGCCATCTGTACAAAAACAAAAATTAGCCGGGTGTGGTTGTGTGCGCCTGTAGCCCCAGCTGCTCAGGGGGCTTAGGCAGGAGGATCACTTGAGCCCAGGAGTTCTAGGCTGCAGTGAGCTATGAGTGCGCCACTGCACTCCAGCCTGGGACACAGAACAAGACCCTGTCTCAAAAAAATAAAAAAAACAAACAAAAAAACGATTTTGAACCCAGGACTGACTTTCAGGGTGGGCGTGCTGCCACAGAGGGTGGGCAGCCTGTTCTCCCCAGATGTACGCTCCGTCACCTTGTTCTTTCTTTTCTGTTGTTGGGGATTCTTTTGCTTTGGCCAAGAAATAAAAAACAGCTCAGGAATGTGGGTCTGAGACAATTCATAGCCGATGCCCAGTTCTCCCACTGCCACTGAAGGATTCGTGTTTCTGCGCTGTGGTGGTTTCCCCTTGATGACTGACCTGCTAGGATCTTTGACTTGTGTTCCAGAAAGATGGGCTCTCTCCTGGGACCTCAGAGGCTGCTGCTTGTGGTGGCTCAGGGTAGCTAGTGCCCTGGTGATTAGAGACAGCCCCCAGTTCCACTCAGTCCCTAGATGGCTAGGTTTTGGCTTATACTAAAATCTCATTTGTTCTTTCATTTGTATGATTTTGTTGTTTTTAAATTTTGAGACAGTCTTACTCTGCCACCAAGGCTAGAGTGCAGTGGCATGATCACAGCTTACTGCAGCCTCGACCTCCTGGGCTTAGATGATCCTCCCACCTCAGCCTCTCCAGCATCTGGGACTACAGATGTGTGCCACCACGTCTGGCTAATTTTTATATTTTTTTTGTAGAGACGGAGGTCTCACTGTGTTGCCCAGGCTCATCTTGAGCCTCTGGGCTCAGGTGGTTGGACAGCCTTGTGTGATGTATTTTTTTAATTGTGGTAAGACACACGTAACAAAATTTACCATTTTAACCGTGTTAAGCTGTCCAAGTCAGTGGCATTAGGTACAGTCACGATTTTTTTTTGAGACACAATCTCACTCTGTTGCCCAGGCTGGAGTGCAGTGATGTGATCTCAGCTTACTGCAACCTCTGCCTCCTGGGTTCAAGCGATTCTCGTGCCTCAGCCTCCTGAGTAGCTGGAATTACAGGCATGTGCCACCACACCTGGCTGATTTTTGTTTTGTTTTGTTTTGTTTTTGTTTTGTTTTTTTGAGACAGAGTCTTGCTCTGTCACCCAGGCTGGAGTGCAGTGGCATGATCTCGGCTCACTGCAAGCTCTACCTCCCAGGTTCACGCCATTCTCCTGCCTCAGCCTCCCGAGTAGCTGGGACTACAGGCGCCTGCCACAACGCCCAGCTAATTTTTTTGTATTTTTAGTAGAGATGGGGTTTCACCGTGTTAGCCAGGATGGTCTCGATCTCCTGACCTCGTGATCCGCCCGCCTCGGCCTCCCAAAGTGCTGGGATTACAGGCGTGAGGCACTGCGCCTGGTGGCTAATTTTTATATTTTCAGTAGAGATGGGGTTTCATCACATTGGCCAGGCTGTTCTTCAACTCTTGGCCT
>NW_026664284.1:0-1884 GCF_009828535.3 Hylobates moloch | reverse complement strand
GATCATTGACTTTTTCCTGGGGGCCTCTCTCAAGGATGAGGTTTTGAAGATTATGCTGGTGCAGAAGCAGACCCGTGCCGACCAACACCAGGTTCAAGGCGTTTGTTGCTATCGGAGACTACAGTGGCCGTGTCGGTCTGGGTGTTAAGTGCTCCAAGGAGGTGGCCACCGCCATCCATGGGGCCATCATACTGGCCAAGCTCTCCATTGTCCCCGTGCGCAGAGGCTACTGGGGGAACAAGATCGGCAAGCCCCACACCGTCCCTTGCAAGGTGACAGGCCGCTGCGGCTCTGTGCTGGTGCGCCTCATCCCTGCACCCAGAGGCACTGGCATCGTCTCTGCACCTGTGCCCAAGAAGCTGCTCATGATGGCTGGTATCGATGACTGCTCCACCTCAGCCCGGGGCTGCACTGCCACCCTGGGCAACTTCGCCAACTTTGATGCCATCTCTAACACCTACAGCTACCTGACCCCCGACCTCTGGAAGGAGACTGTATTTACCAAGTCTCCCTATCAGGAATTCACTGACCACCTCGTCAAGACCCACACCAGAGTCTCCGTGCAGCAGACCCAGGCTCTAGCTGTGGCTACAACATAGGGTTTTGTTTTTTTTTTTTGAGACGGAGTCTCGCTCTGTCGCCCAGGCTGGAGTGCAGTGGCGCAATCTCGGCTCACTGCAAGCTCCGCCTCCCGGGTTCACGCCATTCTCCTGCCTCAGCCTCCGGAGTAGCTGGGACTACAGGCGCCCGCCACCGCGCCCGGCTAATTTTTTGTATTTTTTTAGTAGAGACGGGGTTTCACCGTGGTCTCGATCTCCTGACCTCGTGATCCACCCGCCTCGGCCTCCCAAAGTGCTGGGATTACAGGCATGAGCCACTGCGCCCGGCCGGGTTTTTATACAAGAAAAATAAAGTGAATTAAGCCTGTTAAAAAAAAAAAATGTTTATGAGACAGAGTCTTGCTATGTTGCACAGGCTGGACTCAAACTCCTGGGGAAAAGCAATCCTCTTGCCTCAGTTTCCCAAGTAGCTGGGACAACAGGCATGTGCCACTGCCATTACAACCATTTTTAAGTGTACAGTTCAGTGGCATTAAGTACATTCACTTGGTTTTTTTGTTTTTGTTTTTGGTACAGCAGGGATACAAACCTGTCGGTTCTCTAATATTTCTCTTTTGGGCAGTGCAGTTTTAACATTCCACATTAAGGATATAATAATCAAGGAGTTTGTTTGTTTGTTTGTTTGTTTGTTTGTTTGAGACAGGGGCCCACTCCGTCGCCAGGCTGGAGTGCAGTGGTGCGATCTCGGCTCACTGCAACCTCTGCCTCCCGGGTTCAAGTGATTCTCCTGCTTCAGCCTCCCGAGGAGCTGGGACTACAGGTGTGCGCCACCATGCCTGGCTAATTTTTGTATTTTTAGTAGAGATGAAGGTTTCGCCATGTTGGGCAGGCTGGTCTTGAACTCCTGACCTCAGGTGATCCGCTCGCCTCAGTCTCCCAAAGTGCTGGGATTACAGGCATGAGCCACCTCGCCTAGCCTAAGTACATTCACTTTGTCGCCACCATCACCACCATCCATCCATTACATCCTTCCAAAGTGAAGCTCTGTACCTATTAGACACTAACTCCCCATTCCCCTCTCCCCACATCCCCTAGCAACCACTATTCAACTTTCTTCATGAATTTGACCACTGTGGGTACCTCATGAGTGAAATTATACAATATTATCTTTTTGTGTCTGGCTGATTTTCCTTGGCTTAATGTCTACAGGGTTCATCTATATCGTAGCATGTGTCAGAGTTTTATTCCTCATGAAGGTTGAATGGTATACATAACTTTTAAATTATGTCAACTTTTCTGTTTGCCAACTAGTATGTAAGTTCCA
>NW_026664283.1:0-1884 GCF_009828535.3 Hylobates moloch | reverse complement strand
CCTCTTAGATCAATTTCTTCATGCTTAAAATGAAGGAAACGTGAATCATTGATAAGGTGTCTCCTCTTTAAGAAAGCACGAGATGGTTTATCAGGGCCTCTCTTCGCAGGCTGCGGGGCCTCATCCACAACCCTGGTCCTTGCCCAGCCAGGTGCGGAGGGCAGGGCCACGTGGGACCCCCGTCTCCAGGGCCCCTCTCCAGCTCCGGTTTCTTTCTTTCTTTTTTTGAGATGGAGTTTCGCTCTTGTTGCCCAGGCTGGAGTGCAGTGCTGCGATCTTGGCTCACTGCAACCTCCGCCTCCCAGGTTCAAGCGATTCTCCTCCCTCAGCCTCCCGAGTAGCTGGGATTACAGGCACGTGCCACCACGCCCGGCTAATTTTGTATTTTTAGTAGAGATGGGGTTTCTCCATGTTGGTCAGGCTCGTCTCGAACTCCCGACCTCGTGTGATCCGCCCGCCTCGGCCTCCCAAAGTTCTGGGATGACAGGCGTGAGCCACCGCGCGCGGCCCATCTCCCATTTCTTGTCCTCCCCAGGGGAAGTGTCTGAGGCCGTAAAGAGGAGATGGAGTGGGGGGTCCTCGTAGACACCCAGGCGGACCCTCCGCCAGGCCGCGGCCCCTGCAACCGCGGTTGGACTCAGTCCCCCGGGAGTCCAGCTTTGAGGTCCCGGGCGCCTCCAGCAGAGCCGCTTGGCGCTGTCATCCTTGAGTGTTTTTCCCGGAAAAGCTTCAGTGAGAAGAGGAGAGAAGCTTACAGGGGCCAACAGAACCCCAAAGCGTTACCCCCAGGTTTGGATTAAACTGCTCCGTGATTTTCGTCAAGTGAGTTTAAGGCATGATCGCGCCACTGTGCTCCAGCCTGGGCGACAGAGCGAGACCTGGCCTCAAAAAAGGAAAATCAATCAATCAATCAATCAATCAATCAATCAATCCCCGCGCAGGGCGACCCCGCGGGTCCGCGGTGACACCAGCCACGCCGCCTTCAGCCCCCACGTCTTCCCCCGGCCCGGCAGGAGGGTGTCCGGGGCCCCGCGCTCGGGTGCAGGGAGCGGGGCGGGCGGGGTCCGGGGCCCGCAGCGCGCGGCGGGGAAGGCTCGAGTCGAGGCCCCGCAGCTCCCGCCCTCCCCCGGCGGCTCCGCGGCCCGAGCTGGCTGTGGGATGCCCGGGGCGGGTTCTCATCCCCCAGGCGCCCGCCCCCACCTCGGGGAGCCGCTGACGTCAGGGAGGCGAAACCCAGGAGGAGAAGAAGAAGAGGAAGAAGAAGGGGAAAAGGCGCGAGAGCGGAAGGGGAAACTTGATTTTTCCTCTGTCTCTTCGGGGCCGCGGGGAAGGGTCGGCGCGGACGGAGCTCGGGGCATGTGGGACCCTCGCGCGTTCGAGCGGCGCTGGCGGGCCGAGTTCCCCGGGGCGGAGGCGCCGGTCCCGAGGCTGGAGTCGGTGCGGGACGCGGAGCGGGAGCTGGAGCGCTGCAGACTCAACCTGGAGCGGCTGCAACAGGTGCTGGCGGAGGAGCGGCTCAAAGCCTCCCTCCTGCAGGCCGCGCTGGCCGGGGGCGGCGGCGGAGACTCCGGGGACCCCGGGCGCCCCGACCCCGAGGCTGAGTCTCCCCGCGGGGACCCCGGGCGCCCCGACCGCGAAGCTGAGTCTCCCCACGCGGACCTGCCCGCCGGGCCCGGGGCGGCCGGAGAAGCGGGCGGGGGAAGGAGCTGGGCCGACGCCGTCCACCAGCAGCTCCTGCAGCCGCAGCTGCGGTTCCGGGCCCGGGAGGACGACGCGCCCCTCGGGGACCCCCACGCGGCTCCCGGCACGGACGAGGGGGGCGACGGCAGCGACCACGACTTCGAGATGGTGGATTTCAACGAGAAGTTCGTCCTCAGCCACTGG
>NW_026664282.1:0-1884 GCF_009828535.3 Hylobates moloch | reverse complement strand
CACAACAATAAAAGAAAACTGCAGGCCAAGATCCCTGATGAACATAGATGTAAAAATCCCCTTCAAAAAATACTAGAAAACTGAGCTCAACAGCACATTAAAAAGTTCATTCATCCCAGGGATGCAGGGATGGTTCAACATATGCAAGTCAATAAGTGTAGTACTTCACATTAACAGAACCAAGAACAAAAATCACATGATCATTTCAATCGATGCTAAAAAAATTAATAAAATTCAACATCACTTTTTGAAAAAACCCTCAAAAGCTGGATATAGAAAGTACATACTTCAAAATAATAAAGGCCATATACAACAAAACCAGTGCCAACACCATACTGAACAGGGAAAAATTAAAAGGCTTTTCTCTGTGATCTGGAGCAACACTAAGATGCCTACTTTCACCACTCTTATTCAAGGTAATACTGAAAGAGCTGACCAGAGCTATTAGGCAAAAGAAATAAATAATGACATACAACCTGGAAAGGAAGAAGTCAAATTTGTCTTGCATGCAGATGACATGATCTTATCTTTATTAAAACCTTAAGACTCTGCCAAAAAAACCTGTTAGAACTCATAAACGAATTCAATAAATTTGTACAATGTGAAATCAAACACAAAAATCAGTAACATTTATATATGCCAATGGAGAACAATGTGAAAAAGGAAGCAAAAAAGCAATCCCATTTACAAAAGCTACAAAGAATATAAAATACCTAGAAAGCAATTTAACCAAAGATGTAAAAGATCTGTACAAAAAAACTATAAAACACTGATAAAAGAAATTGAAGAGGACACAAAAAATAGGAAGAATATGCCATGCTTATGGGTTGGAGGAATTAATATTGTTAAAATAATAACACTTAAAACAATTTATAGATTGAATGCAATCCTTTTCAAAATTCCAATAATATTATTCACAGAAATAGCAAAAACAATGCTAAAATGTATATGGAACAGTAAGAGACTGGATATTTATATGCAGAATAATCAAACTAGATCCCCATATTTCATGCTGTACAAAAATCAACTCAAATTGGATTAAAAACTTCAATGTAATGTCTAAAATTATGAAACTACTAGAAGAAAATGTTGGGAAAATGCGTTAGGACATTGGTCTGTGCAAAAATATTTTGTGTAAGACCTGAAAAGGACAGGCAACCAAAGCAAAAATGGAAAAATGGGGTTGCTTGAAGCTGAAATGCTTCTACACATCAAAGGAAAAAATCAACAAAGTGAAGAGACAACTTACAGAAGGGGAAAGATGTGAACTATTCAGCCAACAAGGTACCAGTCACCACAATACGTAGGGAACAAAAACACCCAATAGCAGAAAAACAAATAATCTGATATAAAAATGGCAAAAGATCTGAATAGACATTTACTAAAAGAAGAAAAACAATTGCCCAACAGGTATATAAAAATGCTCAACATCACTCATCATCAATTTTCCCAGCACCATTTATTGAAAAGGGTGCCCTTACCCCATTACATGTTTTTGTTGACTTTGGGAAATGACATGACTTAATGGCAGCTTGTGTGGAAAAGTTTCAGGAATTTAGCTGACTACAGCTGAATGTGAATTTATGTGGTCGCCAAAAATGCAAAAGAGAGGGGGAGAAAAGAAGGAAACAGAAACCGAACAATTTTACATTAACAAATATATTGTGCTCAAAATCAAGGGAGGTACTCTTTCTATTAATTCTATGTCAGTCTGGACTGACTGAATAGAATTAGTAGAAGGAGCACCTTTCTTTTTTTGGAGTGTAATATTGATGTTGAGATACCACACTCTAAAAGGAAGTTTGGCAAACTAGGGTACATCTAGACTAATCTAATCAGGGTCATGAAAGGGCCAAAAATAATCTCAAATGAGAAATAGTTGAT
>NW_026664281.1:0-1884 GCF_009828535.3 Hylobates moloch | reverse complement strand
GAGGCAGAACAGGCTTATCTGAGCCCTCCGGACTTCTCTCCTTCCCAACAGCCTCAACATTTTCCAAGAAAATCACGACATGTGAATTTATTTTATTATTTTTATTTTATTTTATTTTTTATTTTATTTTATTTTATTTTATTTTATTTTATTTTTTGAGGTGGGGTCTCACTCTTGTTGCCCAGGCTGGAGTGCAATGGCACCATCTCAGCTCACTGCAACCTCCACCTCCCGGGTTCACGCCATTCTCCTGCCTCAGCCTCCCGAGTAGCTGGGACTACAGGCGCCCGCCACCACGCCCGGCTAATTTTGTGTATTTTTAGTAGAGACGGGGTTTCACTGTGTTAGCCGGGATGGTAAAAGAATGAACTCTCAAACGAACTCACAGAGGAGGGCTCACTCACTCTCTCATTACCGTGGGGCCTGCACCAAGCTATTTCCTAGGGATTCACCCCATGACCCAAACACCTACCACCAGACGCCACCCCCACAACATGGGGGATCCCATTTCAACATGAGATGTGGAGGGTACAAATATACAAACTCTATCACCATCTCAATTTTTTTTTTTTTTTTTTTAGAGAGAATCTCGCTCTGTCCCCCAGGTTGGAGTGCAGTGGCGTGATCTAGGCTCATTGCAACCTCCGCCTCCAGGGTTCAAGCAATTCTCCTGCCTCAGCCTCCTGAGTAGCTGGGATTACAGGTGTGCACCACCATGCCTGGATAATTTTTGTATTTTTAGTAGAGATGGGGTTTCACCATGTTGGCCAGGCTGGTCTCAAACTCCTGACCTCAGGTGATCCACCCACCTCAGCCTCCCAAAGTACTCGGATTACAGGCATGAACCACCGCACCTGGCCTTATTATTATTATTTGAGAGAGAGTTTTGCTCTTGTCACCCAGGCTGGAGTGCAATGGCACAATCGCAGCTCACTGCAACCTCCACCTCTAGGGTTCCAGCGATTCTCCTGCCTCAGCCTCCTGAATAGCTGGGATTACAGATGCCCGCTACCATGCCTGGCTAAGTTTTGTATTTGTAGTAGAGATGGGGTTTCACCATGTTGGCCAGGCTGGTCTCGAACTCCTGACCTCAGGTGATTCGCCCGCCTCGGCCTCCCAAAGTGCTAGGATTACTGGGGTGAGTCACTGTGCCCGGCCTGAGTACCACACTCACATGCTTACACATACACACATACACATATTACTATTAATAATAATAACGTAAGTTATTATTTTTACAGATTAGGTCTCACTATGTTGATGACGCTGGTCTGCAACTCCTAGCTTCAAGCGATCCTCCCATCTCAGCCTCCCAAAGTGCTACTATTACAGGCGTGAGTCCTTCCAACTAGCCTGTGAATTACTGTTTTTTGAGGCGGAGTTTTGCTCTTGTTGCCCACGCTGGAGTGCAATGGCACCATCTTGGCTCACCGCAACCTCCGCCTCCCGGGTTCAAGCGATTCTTCTGTCTCAGAGTAGCTGCGATTACAGGCATGTGCCACCATGCCCGGCTAATTTTTTGTTGTTTTTGTTTGTTTGTTTGTTTGTTTGAGATGGAGACTTGCTCTGTCCCCCAGGCTGGAGTGCAGTGGCGTGATCTCAGCTCACTGCAACCTCCACCTCCCGGGTTCAAGCCGTTCGCCCGCCTTAGCCTCCTGAGTATCTGGGATTACAGGTGCCTGCCACCACAGCTGGCTAATTTTTGTATTTTTAGTAGAGATGGGGTTTCACCATGCTGGTCACGCTGGTCTCAAACTCCCGACCTCAGGTAATCCACCCACTTCAGCCTCCCACAGTGCTGGGATTACAGGCATGAGCCACCGCGCCTGGAGGAATTACTCTTTATTTATTGCAATTCCCCTGTGTTTTTTTCTTTTTTTTTAA
>NW_026664280.1:0-1884 GCF_009828535.3 Hylobates moloch | reverse complement strand
GCACAGGTGTTGGAAACTTAATCCTCTATGTGACAGTGTGGAGAGGTAGGGCCTAATAAGAGTGATTAGGTTATGAGATTCTACCCCATGCATGGATTAATGTCATTATCTCAAGAGTAGCTTAGTTATCTTGGGCGTGGGTTAGTTATCTTGGGAGTGGGCTTGTATTAAAAGCAAGTTCAGCCCCTTTTGCTCTGTTTCTTTCTCAAACTCTTGCTTTTCTGCCTTCAGCCATGAGATGACACAGCAAGAAGGCCCTCACCAGATGCAGACCCCTCATCCTTGGACTTCCTAGCCTCCAGAACTGTAAGAAATAAATTTCTTTTCTTTATAGATTCCCTAGTCTATGGTATTCTGTTATAGCAGCACAAAATGGGTTAAGATGCCCCATTGCATGGAGGGTGCTGATCCACAGGGTTGAGATCATTGACTTAGGGCTTGCTGTCTTATACAACATCCCTATGGGAGTTGGCCTCCATATTCCCTATTTTCCATGAATCTCAAATGGTTATCTCAGACCAAAATATAGCCCAGATATTTTGCATTTGGCAATATTGCCTACTTTTCCACAAGTTCATCATGGCAGTTTTGAGGTGCTCGCTTCTATGATCCCTGAAAGTATATGAGTTCAAGATCCATCCTGCAAGGTTACAATCCAAAGATAGAAGAGCCTAGACAAGAGTCCCATCACCTGGGTGATCAGTGCAGAGATATGTCACAAAGCCTCCATAGACAAAGCCTAGACAAGAGTTACATCACCTGGGTGACAGGCAAACAACAATGACAACTTATTTTCATCCCCACTTCAGTCTTTGAGGTTAGACAGACCTGGATTCAAATCCAAGCTCCACCCCTCACTGTGTGAACTTTTTCATGCTGCTAACCTCTCTGAGGCTTGACTCTTCATTTGTGAAATGAAGATAAATCCCCTTCTCTCAGGGCCTGTGCCAAGGATGAAATGAGTCATGCATTGGTCAGGACAGGTGATGCTGTGTAACAAACAAGCCCCCAAACCTCAGTGGCTTCAACAGCAAAGTTGACTTCTTTTCTTTTTTTCTTTCTTTTATTGCGGGGGCAGGGGTGTGTGTGCGTGCGGTGGATGGAAGCTTGCTCTGTCACCAAGGCTGGAGTGCAGTAGTGCAATCTCAGCTCACTGCAGCCTCCACCTCCTGGGTTCAAGCAATTGTCCTGCCTCAGCCTCCAGAATAGCTGGGACTACAAGCGCCTGCCACCACACCCGTCTAATTTTTTTGTATTTTTAGTAGAGATGGGGTTTCACCGTGTTAGTCAGGGTGGTCTTGATCTCCTGACCTCATGATCTGCCCGTCTCAGCCTCCCAAAGTCCTGGGATTACAGGTGTGAGCCACTGCGCCCAGCCTTGACTTCTCAATTGATTTCACATCCATCACGGGTCAAGAAGGGGGCTCTGGTGGTCGTAGTCATTCAGACTCAGATAGATCCTTATCCCAGAAGATGCTCCCACAGTTCCAGAAACAGAGCAAAGAAAACACAATCAGCCAAGAGCCACTTCTTAAATCCCCTGCCCGGAAGGGATACACATTTCTTCTGTCACAGCTGTTGCCAAAAATGTCTCAGGCATCCGGGCACAGTGGCTCACATCTGTAATCTCAGCATTTTGGGAGGCAGAGGCGGGCAGATCACTTGAGGTCAGGAGTTCAAGACCAGTCTGACCAACATGGTGAAACCCTATCTCTACTAATAATACGAAAATTTGCCAGGCGTGGTGGTGGGTGCCTGTAGCCCCGGCTACTCTGGAAGCTGAGGCAGGAGAATCACTTGAACCCGGGAGGCGGAGATTACAATGAGCCGAGACCATACCACTGCACTCCAGCCTGAGTGACAGAGTGAGACTTCATCTCAAAA
>NW_026664279.1:1559-1884 GCF_009828535.3 Hylobates moloch | reverse complement strand
TTTCCACTATAGGCCCCTTAGTGCTCCGAATGTTCCCTGCAGTTTCTACAGAAACAGTGATTCAGAACTGCTCAATCAAAAGTAAGCTTCAACCCTGTTAGTTGAATGCAGAGAACAGTAAGAAGTTTCACAGAATGCTTCTGTGTTGTTTTTATTTGAAGATATTCCTTTTTCCACCAAAGGCCCCCTAGTGCTCAAAATATCCTCTTCCAGTTTCTACAGAAAGAGTGTTTCCGAACTGCTCAACCAAAAGTAAGCTTCAACTCTGTTAGTTGAATGCACAGAACATAAAGAAGTTTCACAGAAGCATTCTGTGAAACTTCTT
>NW_026664279.1:865-1459 GCF_009828535.3 Hylobates moloch | reverse complement strand
AAAGTAAGCTTCAACTCTGTTAGTTGAATGCACAGAACATAAAGAAGTTTCACAGAATGCTTCTGTGTAGATTTTATTTGAAGATATTCGTTTTTCCAGTTTAGGCCCCTTAGGGCTCGGCATGTCCCATTCCAGTTTATACAGAAAGAGTGTTTCAGAACTGCTCTATCAAAAGTAAGCTTCAACTCTGTTACTTGAATGCACAGAACAGAAAGAAGATTCACAGAATGCTTCTGTGTAGTTTTTATTTGAAGACATTCCTTTTTCCACTTTAAGCCCTTTGGCGTTCAGAATGTCCACTTGCAGTTTCTATAGATAGAGTGTTTCAGAACTGCTCTATCAAAAGTAAGCTTTAGCTCTGTTAGTTCAATGCACTGAACAGAAAGAAGTTTCACAGAATGCTTCTGTGTAGTTTCTTTTTGAAGATATTCCTTTTTCCACTGTAGGCTCCTTAGTGCTCCGAATGTCCCCATGCAGTTTCTACAGAAACAGTGTTTCAGAACTGCTCAATCAAAAGTAAGCTTCAACTCTGTTAGTTGAATGCACAGAACAGTAAGAAGTTTCACAGAATGCTTCTGTGTTGTTTTTATTTGA
>NW_026664279.1:0-765 GCF_009828535.3 Hylobates moloch | reverse complement strand
TACAGAAAGAGTGTTTCAGAAGTGCTCAATCAAAAGTAAGCTTCAACTCTGTTAGTTGTATGCACAGAACAGAAAGAAGTTTCACAGAATGCTTCTGTGTAGTTTTTATTTGAAGACATTCCTTTTTCCACTTTAAGCCCTTTAGCGCTCAGAATGTCGGCTTGCAGTTTTCACAGAAAGAGTGCTTCGGAACTGCTCTATCAAAAGTAAGCTTCCACTCTGTTAGTTCAATGCACTGAACAGTAAGAAGTTTCACAGAATGCTTTTGTGTAGTTTTTTTAATGAAGATATTCCTTTTTCAACTGTAGGCCCCTTAGTGCTCCGAATGTCCACTGCAGTTTCTACAGAAACAGTGATTCAGAACTGCTCAATCAAAAGTAAACTTCACCTCTGTTAGTTGAATGCACAGAAGGGTAAGCAGTTTCACAGAATGCTTCTGTGTTGTTTTTATTTGAAGATATTCCTTTTACCACTAAAGGCCCCCTAGTGCTCAAAATATCCTCTTCCAGTTTCTACAGAAAGAGTGTTTCAGAACTGCTCAATCAAAAGTAAGCTTCAACTCTGTTAGTTCAATGCACAGAACAGAAAGTAGTTACACAGAATGTGTCTGTGCAGTTTTTATTTGAAGATATTCCTTTTTTCACTATAGGCCATTTACCGCTCCGAATATTCCCTTGCAGTTACTACACAAAGAGTGTTTCAGAAGTGCTCCATCAAAAGTAAGCTTCAACTCTGTTAGTTGTATGCACAGAACAGAAAGAAGTT
>NW_026664278.1:947-1884 GCF_009828535.3 Hylobates moloch | reverse complement strand
TCTTTCTGTAGAAACCGCAAGTGGACAATCTGTGCGCTAATGGGCATGTAGTGGAAAAAGTATTATCTTCAAATAAAAACTACACAGAAGCATTGTGGGAAACTTTTTTCTGTTCTGTGCTTTCAACTAACAGAGTTCAAACTTACTTTTGAGTGAGCAGTTCTGAAACACTCTTTCTGTAGAAACTGCAAGGGGACATTTGGAGCAATTAGGGGCTTATAGTGGAAAAAGGAATATCTTCCAATAAAAATTACACAGAAGCATTCTGTGAAACTTCTTTCCGTTCTGTGCATTCAACTAAAAGAATTGAAACTTACTTTTGATTGAGCAGTTCTGAAACACTCTTTCTGTAGAAACTGCAAGTGGATATTCGGAGCGCTAAGGGGCCTATACTGGAAAAAGAAATATGTTCAAATAAAAACTACACAGAAGCATTCTGTGAAACTTCTTTCTATTCTGTGCATTCAACTAACAGAGTTGAAGCTTACTTTTGATTCAGCAGTTCTGAAACACTCCTCTGTAGAGACTGCATGTGGACATTCGGAGCGCTAACGGGCATTCAGGGGAAAAAGGAATATCTTCAAATATAAACTACAAAGAAGAATTCTGTGAAACTTCCTTCTGCTCTGTGCATTCAACTAACTGAGTTGAACCTCACTTTTGATTCAGCAGTTCTGAAACAGTCTTTCTGTAGAAACTGCAAGTGGACATTCGGAGCTCTAAGGGGCCTATAGTGAAAAAAGGAATATCTTCAAATACAAATTCCACAGAAGCATTCTGCAAAACTTCTTTCTGTTCTGTGCATTCAACTAACAGAGTTGAACCTTACTTTTGATTGAGCAGTTTTGAAACACTCTTTCTGTAGAAACTGAAAGTGGACATTCGGAGCGCTTAGCGGCCTAAAATGGAAAAATACTATCTTCAAATAAAAAGTACG
>NW_026664278.1:0-937 GCF_009828535.3 Hylobates moloch | reverse complement strand
TCTTTCTGTAGAAACCGCAAGTGGACAATCTGTGCGCTAATGGGCATGTAGTGGAAAAAGTATTATCTTCAAATAAAAACTACACAGAAGCATTGTGGGAAACTTTTTTCTGTTCTGTGCTTTCAACTAACAGAGTTCAAACTTACTTTTGAGTGAGCAGTTCTGAAACACTCTTTCTGTAGAAACTGCAAGGGGACATTTGGAGCAATTAGGGGCTTATAGTGGAAAAAGGAATATCTTCCAATAAAAATTACACAGAAGCATTCTGTGAAACTTCTTTCCGTTCTGTGCATTCAACTAAAAGAATTGAAACTTACTTTTGATTGAGCAGTTCTGAAACACTCTTTCTGTAGAAACTGCAAGTGGATATTTGGAGCGCTAAGGGGCCTATACTGGAAAAAGAAATATGTTCAAATAAAAACTACCCAGAAGCATTCTGTGAAACTTCTTTCTATTCTGTGCATTCAACTAACAGAGTTGAAGCTTACTTTTGATTCAGCAGTTCTGAAACACTCCTCTGTAGAGACTGCATGTGGACATTCGGAGCGCTAACGGGCATTCAGGGGAAAAAGGAATATCTTAAAATATAAACTACAAAGAAGAATTCTGTGAAACTTCCTTCTGCTCTGTGCATTCAACTAACTGAGTTGAACCTCACTTTTGATTCAGCAGTTCTGAAACAGTCTTTCTGTAGAAACTGCAAGTGGACATTCGGAGCTCTAAGGGGCCTATAGTGAAAAAAGGAATATCTTCAAATACAAATTCCACAGAAGCATTCTGCAAAACTTCTTTCTGTTCTGTGCATTCAACTAACAGAGTTGAACCTTACTTTTGATTGAGCAGTTTTGAAACACTCTTTCTGTAGAAACTGAAAGTGGACATTTGGAGCGCTTAGCGGCCTAAAATGCAAAAATACTATCTTCAAATAAAAAGTACG
>NW_026664277.1:1496-1885 GCF_009828535.3 Hylobates moloch | reverse complement strand
ATGAAATGATGAGATGAGATGATGAGATGAAAAATGATGAGATGAAATGAGATGAAATGAAATGAACTAATGAAATGAGATGAAATGAAAAGAAATGATGAAATGAAATGATATTGAAATGAAATTGAAAGATGAGATGAGATGAAATGATGAGATGAAATGATGAAATGTTGAAATGAAATGATGAAATGAAGAGATGTGGTGAGATGAAATGATGAGATGAAATGAAATGAGATTAAATGATGAGATGAAATGAGATGAGATGAAGTGAGATTAGATGAGATGAAATTAGGTGAAATAATGATATGAGATGAAACGAAATAATGAAATGAGATGAGATGAAATGATGAGATGAAATGTCGAAATGAAAGGATGAAATGATGAGATGA
>NW_026664277.1:0-1486 GCF_009828535.3 Hylobates moloch | reverse complement strand
AAATATAAATAAAAATAAGTAAAAAGAAATATAAGTAGATATAAATATAAATACATATAAATGTAAATATGAATACATGAAAACAAACAATTTTTAAATTTAACGTCACTGAGGGCATCCTATCCATCTCATTTCATGATTCCATTACATCATTTCAGTTAGATGAAATGATCAGATGACTTGAGATGAGATGAAATGACGAGATGAAATGACGAAATGATGAGATGAGGTGAAGTTTTGAGATGAAATGATGAGTTGAAATGATGAGATGAAATGATAAAATTGAAAAGAAATTGAAAGGAGATGAGATGAGATGAAATGAGATGAAATGATGAGATGATAGATGAAATGATGAAATGATGAGATGAAATGATGAGATGATGGATGAAATGATGAAATTATGAGATGAAATGATGAAATGAAATGGAATGAAATAATGAAATGATATGAAATAATGAAATGAAATTGAAATGAGATGAGATGAAATGAGTTAAAATGATGAGATGAAATGAGATGAATGATGAGATGGAATGATGAAATGAGATGAGATAAGATGAAATGATGAGATGAAATGAGATGAAAAATGAGATGAAATGATGAGATGAGATGAAATGAAATGAAATAATGAAATGAATTAAATGAGATGAAATGAAATAATGAAAGGAAATTATGAAATGTAATGATGAAATTGAAATTGAAATGAGATGAGATAAGATGAAATGATGAGATGAAATGATGAAATGAGATGAGATGAAATGAGATGAAATGATGAGATGAAATGATGAAATGAAATGAGATGAGATGAAATGTAATGAGACGAAATGAAATGACATAATGAAATGAAATGACATAATGAAATGAAATAATGAAATGAGATGAAATGAAATAATGAAATGATGAAATAATGAAATGGAAATGAAATGGAAATAATGAGATGAGATGAAATGATGAGATGAAATGATGAGATGAGATGAAATGATGAGATGAAATGAGATTAAATAATGAGATTAAATGATGAGATGAGATGTGATGAAATTATGAGATGAAATGATGACATGATATGATGACATGAAATCAGATGAAATGAGATGAAATGATGAAATGATGAGATGAGATGAAATGAGATGAGATGAAATGTAGTGAGATGAAATGATATAACGAAATGAAATAATGAAATGAAATGATGAAATGGAATAATGAAATGGAAATGAAATGAAAATGATGAGATGAGATGAAATGAGTTGAAATGATGAGATGAAATGAGATGAAATGCTGAAATGATGGGATGAAATGAGATGAGATGAGATGTGATGAAATGATGACGTGAAATGATGACATAAAATGATGATGAAATGATGAGATGTAATGATGAAATGAGACGAGATGAAATGAGATGAAATGAAATGAGATGAGAGGAAATGAAATGGTGAGATAAAATGATGATATGAAATGATGAGATGAATGATGAGACGAAATGATGAGATGA
>NW_026664276.1:0-1885 GCF_009828535.3 Hylobates moloch | reverse complement strand
GGCGTCACAGTCGTTCCCACGGTTGTCTTAGAAACCCGTCCCTGAGGCTGGGCAACACGGGAGCCCTCCGTGGCGGGGCTTGGGTGTCGGGCCGCCGAGCTTCTGGCCTGACCTCTCCACAGGGTCCACAGGAACGTCTCCGGCTGCCAGGAGTGGCAAAGGGCCAAGCAGGATGACGAAACCGCAGGCAGAGTCCGGGGGAAGCGGCGTGGCATCCCAGCCTCAGGCCTGCCCGGACGGTGTTCGGGTGAGTCTCCCCAGAGGTTGTGCCCCCGAGATCTGCAGGACAGGTCTGCCTGCGTGCCCATGGGCTGTTCTCACTCGGGGGTCGTTGCCATCGGGAGTAGAACCCTGCAGCTCAGGTGTTGCCTCGGGGCGTTTACTTCTGTGCCACGTCTGGGGGACTGCGTGTGTGGGTGTGTCTCCCATTCTCTCTTCTCTCTCTGTCTCTCACCCTCTCTGTGCTTCTTTCCCTCTCTCTTTCGGGGTGTGTGTGTGTGTTTGTGTGCGTGTGTGTGTGTCCGTGTGAGTGTGTGTCTTTGCACGAATGTTCCCTGTGCCTCAAAAGGCGATTTGTTGCATGTCGGCCGGGGTTTGGTGAGCCTGTATCGGCGTCACTGCCTGGGAGCCGTGGCCAATTGTCCATGGTTGTCGCAGCGCTTCCACTTTGGGTTTGTGATGGCCTCGATCACGTGAGGAGATGCATCAGTCCGGGAGCAATGGAAGTCTCATCCCCATCCCGAGCGGCCTCTTTTCTGGGATCACGTGGACCACACTCCAGCCCAGGACAGAAGCCCCACAGGCACACATTGTCTGGCAGGAGAGGAGCGGACTCATGTCCAAGAAGATGGTTGTAGCTTTCCAAGGCTCTTCTCTGCGAAAGGAAGCCACAGCAGGATACACTCTGGAAGAGGAAGCCGGGAATGGGAGACGGCAACAATCCCTGTCCCTGGAACGCTGACCTCTGTGGACAAGACACCCGTTTCGCACCCCTCCCCTTATGCCGGTGGCGATGGCATGGCGCTGAACCCTGCCTGGGCCCTGGCCTGTGCTCTGTCCTGCCTGTTGCTCTATCTCCGCGGCCTTTGAGGGGACTAGATGCCTCTTGGTCAGGCTGAAGAGCTTCTACCAAGATGACTAACCATTCCATCAGGGAGAGCATTCGTGAAGATCCGTGTCATGACTGTTTCTCTCTCCAAACCTGTTTCTGCTGGATTGGGCAGGTCAGATGACCCTGGAGCTCTTGGCTTCCCTCAGGCAGTTAAGCTTCCTGAGTCTCCTTTTTTCACCTCACCGGTGGGCGGATTGCCTAGCATCTGCGCTAGGCGACCGTGACAAGCCTTGTCTACTAGGGCCAGTGCTGTCGCATTCCCTCTGAACTTCCTGTCTCACTCTTGAGGGACATCCTCCCCTCTGCTCACAGGTAGACTGACTCTCAGAAACTTCTGGCTGTAAGGAATGTCAGAAAATCAAAGGGGAGGCGACGGGACTGGTTTCGGGCCAGGTGCCGGGGAGGTTGAGTCAGGGCTACCGGGGCAGTGGAGGATCTGCGGTGGGGTGAATCTGGCAGAAAGCTCTTCGCTCCTCTGGCAGGCATTTCAAACTGTTGTTTGGAGTGATGCACGTGCCCCCTCCTGCTTCCCAGGTCTTCTTTCATTCCCCTTGGCACTCAGGGAAAGGCCACTTGTTGCCCCTTGTCACAGGGCACATGCACGGACACCTTTGTTGGTTTCGCCATCGCCCAGTACGACCCTCCGCTGACACACATTCCCACCATCTGCTCTGGGATACCTCAGTGCCACGCCTGATCGTATTGTCTCCACCTCGGATTGGCCCGGTCCCTGTCTGCTCGTGTCCTGGAAAGCGGTGTCGGCTTGCAGGAGCG
>NW_026664275.1:0-1885 GCF_009828535.3 Hylobates moloch | reverse complement strand
GGCGTCACAGTCGTTCCCACGGTTGTCTTAGAAACCTGTCCCTGAGGCTGGGCAACTCGGGAGCCCTCCGTGGCGGGGCTTGGGTGTCGGGCCGCCGAGCTTCTGGCCTGACCTCTCCACGGGGTCCACAGGAACGTCTCCGGCTGCCAGGAGTGGCAAAGGGCCGAGCAGGATGACGAAACCGTAGGCGAAGTCTGGGGGAAGCAGCGTGGCAACCCAGCCTCAGGCCTGCCCGGACGGTGTTCGGGTGAGTCTCCCCAGAGGTTGTGCCCCCGAGATCTGCAGGACAGGTCTGCCTGCGTGCCCATGGGCTGTTCTCACTCGGGGGTCGTTGCCATCGGGAGTAGAACCCTGCAGCTCAGGTGTTGCCTCGGGGCGTTTACTTCTGTGCCACGTCTGGGGGACTGCGTGTGTGGGTGTGTCTCCCATTCTCTCTTCTCTCTCTGTCTCTCACCCTCTCTGTGCTTCTTTCCCTCTCTCTTTCGGCGTGTGTGTGTGTGTTTGTGTGCGTGTGTGTGTGCCCGTGTGAGTGTGTGTCTTTGCACGAATGTTCCCTGTGCCTCAAAAGGCGATTTGTTGCATGTCGGCCCGGGTTTGGTGAGCCTGTATAGGCGTCACTGCCTGGGAGCCGTGGCCAATTGTCCATGGTTGTCGCGGCGCTTCCACTTTGGGTTTGTGATGGCCTCGATCACGTGAGGAGATGCGTCAGTCCGGGAGCAATGGAAGTCTCATCCCCATCCCGAGCGGCCTCTTTTCTGGGATCACGTGGACCACACTCCAGCCCAGGACAGAAGCCCCACAGGCGCACATTGTCCGGCAGGATAGGAGCGGACCCATGTCCAAGAAGATGGTTGTATCTTTCGAAGGCTCTTCTCTGCAAAATGAAGCCACAGCAGGATACACTCTGGAAGAGGAAGCCGGGAATGGGAGACGGCAAAATTCCCTGTCCCTGGAACGCTGACCTCTGTGGACAAGACACCCGTTTCGCACCCCTCCCCTTATGCCGGTGGCGATGGCATGGCGCTGAACCCTGCCTGGGCCCTGGCCTGTGCTCTGTCCTGCCTGTTGCTCTATCTCCGCGGCCTTTGAGGGGACTAGATGCCTCTTGGTCAGGCTGAAGAGCTTCTACCAAGATGACTAACCATTCCATCAGGGAGAGCATTCGTGAAGATCCGTGTCATGACTGTTTCTCTCTCCAAACCTGTTTCTGCTGGATTGGGCAGGTCAGATGACCCTGGAGCTCTTGGCTTCCCTCAGGCAGTTAAGCTTCCTGAGTCTCCTTTTTTCACCTCACCGGTGGGCGGATTGCCTAGCATCTGCGCTAGGCGACCGTGACAAGCCTTGTCTACTAGGGCCAGTGCTGTCGCATTCCCTCTGAACTTCCTGTCTCACTCTTGAGGGACATCCTCCCCTCTGCTCACAGGTAGACTGACTCTCAGAAACTTCTGGCTGTAAGGAATGTCAGAAAATCAAAGGGGAGGCGACGGGACTGGTTTCGGGCCAGGTGCCGGGGAGGTTGAGTCAGGGCTACCGGGGCAGTGGAGGATCTGCGGTGGGGTGAATCTGGCAGAAAGCTCTTCGCTCCTCTGGCAGGCATTTCAAACTGTTGTTTGGAGTGATGCACGTGCCCCCTCCTGCTTCCCAGGTCTTCTTTCATTCCCCTTGGCACTCAGGGAAAGGCCACTTGTTGCCCCTTGTCACAGGGCACATGCACGGACACCTTTGTTGGTTTCGCCATCGCCCAGTACGACCCTCCGCTGACACACATTCCCACCATCTGCTCTGGGATACCTCAGTGCCACGCCTGATCGTATTGTCTCCACCTCGGATTGGCCCGGTCCCTGTCTGCTCGTGTCCTGGAAAGCGGTGTCGGCTTGCAGGAGCG
>NW_026664274.1:0-1885 GCF_009828535.3 Hylobates moloch | reverse complement strand
GCTTGAACCTGGGAAGCAGATGTTGTGGTGAGCCGAGATTGTGCCATTGCACTCCAGCCTGGGCAACGAGCGAAATTCCGTCTCAAAAAAACAAAAACAGGAAAAACCACAAACCTGCAACTACCATATGACCCATCATTTTCATTCTTGAGTGTTTATCCCAGAGAAATGAAAACTTATGTTCATGCAAAAATTTGTATATGAATGTTCATGGCATCTTTGTTCATGATAGTAACAACACAGAGGTGCCCAGATGTCCTTTAATGGGTGAATGGCTAAACAAATGGTGGTGCATTCATAACAATACGACACAGGAATGAAAAACAAAGCTGATGCACAAAACAACCTGGATGAATTCCCAGAGAATTATGCTGAATGAAAAAATCCAATTTCTGACATATAGTTACATACTATATATTACGCTATTTACATAATTTTTTTTTTTTTTTTTTTTGTGACAGAGTCTCACTCTGTCGCCAAGGCTGGAGTGCAGTGGCACGATCCCGGCTCACTGCAACCTCCACCTCCTGGGTACAAGCGATTCTCTGCCTCAGCCTTCCTAGTAGCTGGGATTACAGGCGCCGGCCACCATGCCCGGCTAATTTTTGTTTTAGTGATTCTCCTGCCTCAGCCTCCCGAGTAGCTGGGACTACAGGCGCACGCCACCTTGCCCGCTTAATTTTTGTATTTTTAGTAGAGACGGGGTTTTACTATGTTGGCCAGGCTGGTCTTGAACTCCTGACCTCCTGATCTGCCCACCTTGGTCTCCCAAAGTGCTGGGATTACAGGCGTGAGCCACCGTGCCTGGCCTGATACCTTGTTTTCTACAAGAATGTTAGGTTAACTGATAGGGAAGTTGTCATTGAGTAGACATCAGATAATGTTTTTGGGATAGGGCAATAAGCCATAAGGTGGGGGCAGATCTAGGGGAACATCTAGCTGAGGTGGTGGCCAATAGTTTTCTTTTTTTTTGAGAAGAAGTCTCACTCTCGCCCAAGCTGGAGTGCAGTGGCACGATCTCAGCTCACTGCAGCCTCCACCTCCCAGGTTCAAGTGATTCTCCTGCCTCAGCTTCCCGAATAGCTGGGATTACAGGTGCCCGCCACCATGCCCGGCTAATTTGTGTATTTTTAGTAGAGATGAAGTTTCACTATGTTGGCGAGGCTGGTCTTGAGCTCCTGACCTCGTGATCCACCTGCCTCGGCCTCCCAAAGTGCTGGGACAAGCATGAGCCACCGCCCCTGGCCAACAGTTTTCAATATGTGGACCTTTCAAGGGATCTGCAAAGTGAAAGCTGATTTTCTTAATACTAAGTTGTTTTTACTGTATTGACATCTTTACTGATGGTGTTGAAGCAGTGGAAAATAAACATTTTACCTGAATACAAATCAAGGTAGTGGCACCAAATTGTATCAGTAGTCATTATATTCTTCACCCCACACCTGTAGTTTTTTTTTAAAAAGTCAGTTTCTTTTAAGAATGTCTTTGATGAGGGTGGGGCACCGTGGCTTATGCCTGTAGTCCTCGCTACTTTGTAGGCTGAGGTGGGAGTCTGAGGCGGGAGGAGTCCTTGAGCCCAGGAGTTCGAGGCTAAGAGTGACCTGTGGTTGTGCCACTGCACTCCAGCCTAGGTGACAAAGTCTGTCTCAAAAAATGTCTTTGATGAGCAGTAAAGTTACTAGTTTTATTAAATATGGACCCTTGAGTACGTGTCTTCTTAATATGGTATGATGAAAAGGGAAGTATGTGTGAAGCAGTTCTGCAAACTGAATTTTAAATTATCTTGAGGAAAATCACCGGTAACATTGTCAGCAAGCTGTACTGCTCACTTTTTAAAATTTACAACATTATACTTAGAAGAATAACTAATAGACAAGCTATAGTT
>NW_026664273.1:964-1885 GCF_009828535.3 Hylobates moloch | reverse complement strand
AAAAAAAAAAAAAAAAAAAAATAGCTGGGCATGCTGGCTCATGCCTATAGTCCCAGCTACTCATGAGGCTGAGGCAGGAGAATCGCTTGAACCCAGGAGGCAGACGTTGCAGTGAGCAGAGATCACGCCATTGCACTCCAGCCTAGGCAACAAAAGTGAAACTCCCTCTCAAAAAAAAAAAAAAAAAAGAAAAGAAAAGAAAAGAAAGTAGAATAATGGTTATTAGAGGCTGAGAACGATGGGAGAGGATAGAGAGTGGTTGGTTAACAGATACATAATTACAGATCAGGTGCAGTGGCTCATACCTGTAATCCCAGCACTTTAGGAAGCAGAGGCAGGCAGTTCACCTTGCCTCAGGAGTTCGAGATCAGCCTGACCAACACAGCGAAACTCCATCTTTACTAAAAATACAAAAATTAGCTGAGCATGGTGGTGCATGCCTATAGTCCCAGCGACTCAGGAGGCTGAGGCACAAGAATCACTTGAACCTGGGAGGCGGAGGTTGCAGTGAGCCGAGACAGCACCACTGCACTCCAGCCTGGGTGACAGAGCTAGACTCTGTCTCAAAAAAAAAAAAAAAAAAAATTACAGCTAGATAAGCAGAAATAATTTTAATGTTCTATAGCACCATAGGGTGACTATAATTGACAACAATTTATGGTATATTTTCAAATAAAGCAGATTTTGAGTGTTTTTCAGTACAAAGAAATGATCAACGTTTGAGACGATGAATGTGCCAATTTTAGTGACTTGATCATTACACATTGTATACCTGTATTAAAATATCACACTGTGCCCCATAAATATGTACAATGATTATGTGTCAATAAAATAAAAAACCCCACTTCGCCAATATAACTGCATTTTCTTCCCCTTTTTGTGCTATTGTCATATAAATGATACCTTCTGAGACTATCAATA
>NW_026664273.1:0-864 GCF_009828535.3 Hylobates moloch | reverse complement strand
GCTCTGTCACCCAGGCTGGAGTGCAATGGTGTGGTCTTGGCTCACTGCAAGCTCTGCCTCCTGGGTTCACGCCATTCTCCTGCCTCAGCCTCCTGAGTAGCTGGGACTGCAGGCGCCCGCCACCATGCCCAGCTAGTTTTTTGTATTTTTAGTAGAGACGGGGTTTCACTGTGTTAGCCAGGATGGTCTCAATCTCTTGACCTCGTGATCCGCCTGCCTCAGCCTCCCAAAGTGCTGGGATTACAGGTGTGAGCCACCACGCCTGGCCTTGTTTATACTATTTCTTACATTCACCTAAGTGGTTGCCTTTATTGATGGCTCTATTTTTTCATGTGGATTTGAGTTACTGCCTAGTGTCCTTATATTTCAGTCTGAGACTCCCTTTAGTATTTAATTTTTTTGAGATGGAGTCTCACTCTGTCACCCAGGCTACAGTGCAGTGGCATGATCTTGGCTCACTGCAACCTCTGCCTCCCAGGTTCAAACAATTCTCCTGCCTCAACCTCCCTGAGTAGCTGGGACTACAGGTGCGTGGCACCATGCCAGGCTAATTTTTGTATTTTTAGTAGAGACAGGGTTTCACCATTTTAGCCAGGATGGTCTCAAACTCCTGACCTCATAATCCACCTGCCTTGGTCTCCCAAAGTGCTGGAATTACAGGCATGAGCCACCGCAACTGGCCCCTTTAGTATTTCTCATAGGACAGGCATCCAAGTGATGAATTCTATCAGCTTTTCTTTATCTGGGAATGTCTTGATTTCTCCTTCATTTTTGAAGGATAATTTCACCAGTATAGAGTTCTTGGTTGACAGTCTTTTTCCTTCAGCACTTGTAATATTCATTCCATTGCTTCTGGTCTCTATG
>NW_026664272.1:0-1885 GCF_009828535.3 Hylobates moloch | reverse complement strand
TTCACTATACTGCACTCCACTCCAATCCATTCCATTCCATCCCATTCTAATGCATTCCATTCCATTCCTTTCCCTTCCATTCCATTACATTCCACTCCACCCCTCTCGACTCCAATCCACTGAAATCCATTGCATTCTTTTCCAGTCCATTCCATTCCATTCTGTTCCATTCCACTCGAATCCACTCTTCACTCCCCTCCACTCCACTGCATTCCACTAAGTTTCATTCCATTCCACCCCACTCTACTCCACTCCGTTCCTTTCTACCTCATTCCACTACACTGCACTCCACTCCGCTCCATTCCATTCAATTCCATTCCATTCCATTTCGTTCCATTCCACTGCATTGCATTCCATTCCATTCCCTACCATTCCATTCCATTCCACACCAACCCCATCCACTCCAATGAACGCCACTCCAATGCACTCCTCTCTAATCCATTCCATTCCTTCCTTTTGAACTCCACTCCACTCCCCTCCTTTCAATTAGATTGCATTCCACTCTACTCCACTCCAGTCCATTCCTTTCTACTCCATTCCACAACACTGCTCTACACTCCATTCCATTCCATTACATTACATTACATTCCCCTCCATTACACTCCAATCCTTTCTGTTCTTCTCCATTCCACTACACTGCACTCCAGTTCATTCCACTCCACTCAACTGCATTCCATTCTAGTCCATTCCATTCCTAAACACTCGGTTCCACTCTACTCCACTCCACACCATTCATTCCCATTCCACTCCACTCCAATCCACTCTAATCCAATCCATTCCCCTGCGCTCCACTCCACTCCTCTACACTTCACTTCTTTCGTTTCTTCTCCATTCCACTCCTCTGCACTCCACCACACCAATCCATTCTATTCCATTCCACTCCATTGCATTCCATTCCATTCCAATCCATTCTGTTCCTTTGGATTGCATTACATTATATTCTATTCTCTTCCATTCCATTCCATTCCATTCCACTCCACTCCAATCCAGTCCACTGCATTCCATTCCATTCCATTTCAATTCATTCCATTTCATTCCAATCTTTTCGAATCCACTCTACTCCACCCCACTCCACTCAACTCCTTTCCATTACTTTCATTCTACTACACTCTCACCACTTCATTCCATTCGATTCCATTCGATGCTATTCCATCCCATTCCACTCCATTCCACTCCTCTCCACTCCTCTCTTTTCCTTTTTACTTCATTCCACTTCACGTCACTCCTCTCCACTGCATTCCATTCCATTCCATCCCTTTGCATTCCATTGCAATCGATTCCATTCCATTCCCTTCCAATCCATTCCATACCACCCCACTACACTCCAATCCACTGCATTCCATTCCACATTCCATTCCATTCCACTCAAAACCACTCTACTCCACTACAGTCCACTCCACTCCATTTCATTCCTTCCCATTGCACTCCACTGCACTCCATTCCATTCCATTCCCTTCCTTTCCATTCCATTCCACTCCACTCTACTCCACTCCTTTCTACTCCATTCCACTACACTGCACTCCCTCTCTACTCCATTCCATTCCATTCCTTTGCATTCCCTTCCATTCCATTCCATTCCCTTGCATTCCTCTCCATTCCACTGCACTCCACTTAATGCCAATCCACCGCATTACGTTCCATTCAATTCCACCATAATCCCATCTGCTCAACCCCACTCCTTTCCACTCCACTCGAATCCACTGATTTCCTTTCCATTTCACTCGATTCCTCTCTACTCCACTCCACTCCACTCCACTCCACTCCACTCCACTGCACTCCATTCCCTTCCTTCCCATTCCACTCCACTCAATTGCATTCCATTACATTTAATTCCATGCCACTCCATTCCACCCCACTCCAGTCCACTCCACTCCACTCGATTCTT
>NW_026664271.1:0-1885 GCF_009828535.3 Hylobates moloch | reverse complement strand
GCATTCTGTGAAACATCATTCTCTTCTGTGCATTCAACTAACAGAGTGGAAACTTACTTTTGATAGAGCAGTTATGAAACACTCGTTCTGTAGAAACTGCAAGGGGCATTCGGAGCGCTAAGGGGCCTACAGTGGAAAAAGGTATATCTTCAAATATAAGCTACACAAAATCATTGTGTGAAACTTCTTGCTGTTCTGTGCATTCAACTAAGAGAGTTGAAGCTTACTTTTGATAGAGGAGTTCTGAAACACTCTTTCCTTGAACCTGCAAGTGGACATTCTGAGAGCTAAGGGGCTTATAGTGGAAAAAGGAATATCTTCAAATAAAAACTACACAGAAGCATTCTGTGAAACTTCTTTCTGTTCTATGCATTCAACTAACAGAGTTGAAGCTCACTTTTGATAGAGCAGTTATTAAACACTCTTTCTCTAGGAACTGCAAGGGGACATTCGGAGCCCTAATGGGCCTATATTGGAAAAAGGAATATCTTCAAATAAAAACTACACTGAAGCATTCTGTGAAACTTCTTTATGTTCTGTGCATTCAGCTAACAGAGTTGAAGCTTACTTTTGAGAGAGCAGTTATGAAACACTCTTTCTGTAGAAACTGCAAGGGGACGTTCGTAGCCCTAAGTTGCCTACCGTGGAAAAAGGAATATCTTCAAATAAAAACTACTCAGAAGCATTCTGTGAAACTTTTTCCTGTTCTGTGCATTCAACAAACATAGTTGAAGGTTACTTTTTATTGAGCAGTTCTGAAACACTGTTTCTGTAGAAACTGCAAGGGGACATTCGGAGCACTGAGGAGCGTACAGTGGAGAAAGGAATATCTTCAAATAAAAATTACACAGAAGCATTCTGTTAAACTTCGTTCTGTTCTGTGCATTCAACTAACAGAGTTAAACTTAGTTATGATTGAGAAGTTCTGAAACACTCTTTCTGTAGATACTGCAAGTGGACTTTCTGAGCGATAAGGGGGTTTTAGTGGAGAAAGGAATATCTTCACATATAAACTGCACAGAAGCATTCTGTTAAACTTCTTTCTGTTCTGTGCATTCATCAAACAGAGTTAAACTTACTAATGATTGAGAAGTTCTGAAACACTCTTTCTGTAGAAACTGCAAGTGGACAAACAGAACACTAAGGGGCCTATAGTGGAAAAAGGAATATCTTCAAATAAAAACTACACAGAAGCATTCTGTGAAACTAATTTCTGTTCTGTTGATTCAACAAACAGAGTTGAAGCTTCCTTTTGATTGAGCAGTACTGAAACGCTGTTTCTGTAGAAACTGCAAGGGATCATTCGGAGCACTGAGTGGCGTACAGTGGAAAAAGGAATATCTTCAAATAAAAACTACACAGAAGCATTCTGTGAAATTACTTCCCGTTCTGTGCATTCAACAAAAATAGTTAAAGCTTACTTTTTATTGAGCAGTTCTGAAGCACTGTTTCTGTAGAAACTGCAAGGGGACATTCGGAGCAATAAGGGGCCTACAGTGGAAAAAGGAGTATCTTCAAATAAAAACTACAAAGAAGCATTCTGCGAAATTTCTTTCTTTTCAGTGCATTGAACAAACAGATTTGAAGCTTACTTTTGATTGAGCAGTTCTGAAACACTGTTTCTTTAGAAAATGCAAGGGGACAATCGGAGCAATAAGAGGCCTTTAGTGGAAAAAGAATATCTTCAAATAAATCTACACAGAAACATTCTGTGAAACTACTTTCTGTTCTGTGCATTCAACTAACTGAGTTGAAGCTTACGTTTCATAGAGCAGTTATGAAACACTCTTTCTGTAGAAACTGCAAGGGGACATCCTGAGCGCTAAGGGGCCTACAGTGGAAAAAGGAATATCTTCAAATAAAAACTACCCAGAAGCATTCTGTG
>NW_026664270.1:0-1885 GCF_009828535.3 Hylobates moloch | reverse complement strand
GCACAAAAGATGAGTCTGAGCAGCTTCACAGAGTCCCCAGGAAGCCCCGTGTCAGAACAAAAATGCAGCCAAGATGTCTGAGCCCCACAAGGAAGAACAACAAAGTGGCCAGGAGTGGGTTGGCAATCCTGAAGGGTTCCAATCCCTTCCCAACTAACAGGCTGTGTGGCCTTGGGCTAGTTGCTTTTCTGCACCTCAGTTTCCTCATTTGTAAAATAGGGATGATGATAATAATAATATCCACCTCACAGGGTGTTTGGGAGAATTAAACGACTTAATAAATGTAAACACTTAGGGCAACACCTGGCACTCAGTAAGTGCAAGGAGTCACAGAGGGTCCTGTGAGGACCTGCAACAAGAGTTATGTGACCAGTGACACCAGCAGAGGCTGCTCTGGGGCAGTGGTTTCAAAGTGTGGTCCCCAAGCTGTTAGCATCCCACCCCCAATCTACTAAATCAGAACATGTGGGGAAACTGTTTTAACAAGTCACCCAGGTGATTCTTACACACATTACAGTTTTGAGAAGCTTGCCTTAGGGAAAGAAGCTGAAGTCCAAAGACCATGCAGGATGAGCTACATTCAGCAGATACACCCTTGCCAGATGCCAGGACAACACAACCCCTCTTGGAACTTAGAGAACATATCCGCTGACACACACACACCTTACACTGGCTATCTAAAAGAGCCTGCCTTTAAACCAGACATGAACACCTTTGAATTGAGATGTCCACATTTTTCACCATGGGGAGAGATGAGTGCCCACAAACTCCTTGGTTTGGTGAAATAAGGAAAGTTTCATTGTGCACTCCCTTGTTTGTGACTATATAGATATCATTTCCATTACACCTGCTGCAATGGCCACAGTCTCCTAGGAGCTGGTCATTGTGTCCACCTAAGAGAATCTGCAGCTTTTTTGCCAAACCGTAAGCTCCTTATGGCATCCCAGCCACATCCGTGCTTCTCTTGGGAAGCTCTGGAGCTTCATGGCAGTGGTTAGCATTGCTGTTGTTCTTAAGCAATGAGGTATATGCACCACTAAAGGCAATGGGTGAAACTCCAATGGGAGGGTTTGAGCTAGCACACTTGGGAAGACCAAATAATGAACGTAAGGCACTGAAGGGAATAGACCCTCCTCTCCTTAGGCAGTAGGAACAGATGCCTGGGGGCTGCGAGGGGTTTCTTTAGGAGCTGGCCTCCCCAGAGGATCATCCAGTGTGGTCTGTGGGTGGGGAGATTCCCTGGAGCCCACCCAGCCCTTCCTATCCCCAGGGCCAGCTCTTACCACTTGAGTCATCTTGAGGCACAGTTTCTCGTGTGCTGCTGTCAGCATGGCCAGAGCCCCTGCAGCCGCATTCTGTACCTTATCATCATCCTCCCCACAGAGCAGCACCACCAGCTTCAGCCAGTCATTCCCATCAGCCAAGAACATTTCCTGTACCTGTGGGAGGCAGGAACATGGCTCAGAGAAAACTGTCCCCAATCTACCCAGCCTGAAGAGGGTAAGACACATCTGAAGTTCTCTGACCCAAGATCTCTTAGAGTTTTCCTTTGAGCAGCTCACTCATGCTACCTCCCCCAAGAAGCCTTCCCTGACTGGTTGAACGAAGGCCCTACAAATTCTTCCAAGTAAAGAAAATAAGGAATTCCCCACCTAGTGTGCTTCACCACCTCTGTTTGCATTCAGCCTCCACACCAGGGGAAGGAGGCATGCACAGACTCCTGCAGGGTAGATGGTGCCTGAGGAATTGTATTTCCCATCCCTTTGGGGAACTTTGGAATGTTTCTCCCATAATGGATGGGCCTTCAGGGTCTTCCATAAAATGATTTTGCAGGGACAGGGGCAGAAGCAGGAAACAATTAGGTGGTTTGCTTGGTATTAGAAAG
>NW_026664269.1:0-1886 GCF_009828535.3 Hylobates moloch | reverse complement strand
TAGAGTGCAATGGTGTGATCTTGGCTCACTGCAACCTCTGCCTCCTGGGATCAAGTGATTCTTGTGCCTCAGCCTCCTGAGTAGCTGAGATTACAGGCACCCACCACCATGCCTGGCTAATTTTTGTATTTTTAGTAGAGATGGAATTTCGCCATGTTGGCTAGGTTGGTCTCGAACTCCTGACCTTGTCATCCACCTGCTTTGGCCTCCCAAAGTGCTGGGATTACAGGCATGAGCCACCACACCCGGCCTCATTTGTTTCTTGAGATGCAATTGTATATGGTTCTTCCCTCTGTCTTGGTGCCTCCTTTCCTTGGTGTGTCAGCTGAAACTTCCTTTTTTTTCTTTTTCTTTTTTTTGATGGAGTCTTGCTCTGTCGCCCAGGCTGGAGTGCAATGGCGCGATCTCGGCTCACTGCAAGCTCCGCCTACCGGCTTCACACCATTCTCCTGCCTCAGCTTCCCGAGTAGCTGGGACTACAGATGCCCGCCACCACACTCGGCTAATTTAACATCCTGTTCCACTACTGTGGAATAAGCATCAACCGCTCCTCTTAGGTGCCCATCCTCCTATAGGCACTGGGGCTGCAGGAATTAACCTGCCAAGGTGCCCTTTTTAGTGTTATGGGAATAAAGAGTGCAAAAGAAAATCTGAAACTACAGAAAATCTGCAGTTCTGCCCGTTCCCAGCTTTCTGAGGGCACTTTGGCCTTAGTTGCCAGCCCAGAAGATTCAGCCCAAGTGAGGCCTCAATCTGAATATGCAGGAGGCCAAGCCCTTTCAGGTTCATAGGTGGGGCGGCGGAGGTGGGTGTGGGTTGTGGATGCACTCAGCCTCCTGTCTGCTGCGTCTCTTCCAGCTCCAAAGGGTTGATGAGAGCCAGATTGCCTTAGATCTGTGCTGGGGAGCACAGCAGCAACCAGCCACATGTGATTACAGAGCACTGGAAATGTGGCCAGTAGGAATTGTAATGTGCCATAAATGTAAATCACACACCAGATTCCAAAGACCTCATACAAGAAAAAGAATCGTAAATAGCTTATGAATAATTATAAAATATCGATTACATGCTGACATGATAATATTTTGGTTATAGTCAGTTAAATAAATTATTAAAATTAATTTTACTTTTACTTTTTTTTTTGTTTGTTTGAGACAGAGTCTTGCTCTGTTGCCCAGCTTGGAGTGCAGTGGCGCGATCTCGGCTCACTTCAACCTCCGCCTCCCGGGTTCATGCCATTCTCCTGCCTCAGCCTCCTGAGTAGCTGGGACTACAGGCACCCGCCACCACGCCCAGCTAATTTTTTGTATTTTTAGTAGAGACGGGGTTTCACCATGTTAGCCAGGATGGTCTTGATCTCCTGACCTCGTGATCCGCCCGCCTGGGCCTCCCAAAGTGCTGGGATTACAGGCATGAGCCACTGGGCCCGGCCTATTTTTACTTTTTATCTTTTTTTTTTTTTGTGGTAGAATTTCGCTCTTGTTGCCCAGGCTGGAGTGCAATGGCGAGATCTCAGCTTAGCACAACCTCTGCCTCCCAGGTTCAAGCGATACTCCTGCCTCAGCCTCCCGAGTAGCTGGGATTACAGATATGCACCACCATGCCCGGCTAATTTTGTATTTTTAGTAGAGACGGGGTTTCTCCATGTTGGTCAGGCTGGTCTCGAACTCCCGACCTCAGATGATCCACCCACCTTGGCCTCCCAAAGTGCTGAGATTACAAGCGTGAGCCACCTCACCCGGCCTACTTTTTATCTTTTTAACATGCTCTTAGAAAATGTAAAAGTACATATGTGGCTTGCATTATCGTTATATTTCTTTTTTTTTTTTTTTTTTTGAGAGGGTCTCATTCTGTCAACCTGACTGGAGTGCAGTAGTGTGATCTTG
>NW_026664268.1:1560-1886 GCF_009828535.3 Hylobates moloch | reverse complement strand
GTACATCACCATCATCAAAGACCAAAAGTAGATAAAACCACAAAGATGGGGAAAAAACAGAGCAGAAAAACTGGAAACTCTAAAAAGCAAAGCACCTCTCCTCCTCCAAAGGAACGCAGTTCCTCACCAGCAACGGAACAAAGCTGGATGGAGGATGACTTTGACGAGTTGAGAGAAGAAGGCTTCAGACGATCAAACTACTCTGAGCTATGGGAGGAAATTCAAAACAATAGCAAAGAAGTTAAAAACTTTGAAAAAAAATTAGAAGAATGGATAACCAGAATAACCAATGGAGAGAAGGGCTTAAAGGAGCTGATGGAGCTGAA
>NW_026664268.1:1122-1460 GCF_009828535.3 Hylobates moloch | reverse complement strand
AAGAAGGCTTCAGATGATCAAACTACTCTGAGCTATGGGAAGAAATTCAAAACAATAGCAAAGAAGTTAAAAACTTTGAAAAAATATTAGAAGAATGGATAGCTAGAATAACCAATGGAGAGAAGGGCTTAAAGGAGCTGATGGAGCTGAAAGCCAAGTTTCGAGAACTACGCGAAGATTGCAGAAGCCTCAGTAGCAGATGTGATCAACTGGAAGAAAGGATATCACTGATAGAAGATGAAATGAATGAAATGAAGAGAGAAGGGAAGTTTAGAGAAAAAAGAATAAAAAGAAATGAACAAAGCCTCCAAGAAATTTGGGACTATGTGAAAAGACCA
>NW_026664268.1:0-1022 GCF_009828535.3 Hylobates moloch | reverse complement strand
TGGGACTATGTGAAAAGACCAAACCTAGGTCTGATTGGTGTACCTGAGAATGACGGGGAGAATGGAACCAAGTTGGAAAACATTCTGCAAGATATTATCCAGGAGAACTTCACCAATCTAGCAAGGCAGGACAACATTCAGATTCAGGAAATACAGAGAATGCCACAAAGATACTCCTCGAGAAGAGCAACTCCAAGACACATAATTGTCAGATTCACCAAAGTTGAAATGAAGGAAAAAATGTTAAGGGCAGCCAGAGAGATAGGTCGGGTTACCCACAAAGGGAAGCCCATCAGACTAACAGCTGATCTCTCAGCAGAAACTCAACAAGCCAGAAGAGACTGGGGGCCGATATTCAACATTCTTAAAGAAAAGAATTTTCAACCCAGAATTTCATATCCAGCCAAACTAAGCTTCATAAGTGAAGGAGAAATAAAATACTTTACAGACAAGCAAATGCTGAGTGATTTTGTCACCACCAGGCCTGCCCTAAAAGAGCTCCTGAAGGAAGCACTAAACGTGGAAAGGAACAACCGGTACCAGCCACTGCAAAAACATGCCAAATTGTAAAGACCATCGAGGCTAGGAAGAAACTGAATCAACTAACGAGCAAAATAACCAACGAACATCATAATGACAGGATCAGATTCACACATAACAATATTAACATTAAATGTAAATGGGCTAAATGCTCCAATTAAAAGACACAGACTGGCAAACTGGATAAGGAGTCAAGACCCATCAGTGTGCTGTATTCAGGAAACCCATCTCACGTGCAGAGAAACACATAGACTCAAAATAAAGGGATGGAGGAAGATCTATCAAGCAAATGGAAAACAAAAAAAGGCAGGGGTTGCAATCCTAGTCTCTCATAAAATAGACTTTAAACCAACAAAGATGAAAAGAGACAAAGAAGGCCATTACATAATGGTAAAGGGATCAATTCAACAAGAAGAGCTAACTATCCTAAATATATATGCACCCAATGCAGGAGCACCCAGATTCATAAAGCAAGTCCTGAG
>NW_026664267.1:0-1887 GCF_009828535.3 Hylobates moloch | reverse complement strand
GGAGCATCTTACCCGGAATGTCAGGCAGGAGACGGGTTAGGCCGTCTGGGTGTGTGCCTGGCCCTCTGGGAGCAGTGGTTTTATCCTATTTCCCATGAGAAAGATCTGTGTGGGGCACGTTGAGGCCCTGGAATTTCTAGGAGTATCTTTAGCTAATCATGAGCATCTCAGGGGCTGCCCTGTGTTGTTTTCTTTTGTATAATACAGGAAATTCTCGGAACGGAATCTCCACTGCGCGAACGTCTCAAGACACACGTCCCATAAACCCTGAGTTTAGGTTCTCTGCAGTTGTGCAAAATCTTAACACAAAACCCATTTTGTAATAAAGTACCGGATATTTGCATGTAGTGTATTGAGGACGGCACACTGCAGTATAGTCGTTTACTTCGTGATCCTGTGGTCGTTGGCCAGTGTCAGAAGGTATACCTATCTAGCCCAGAAAAATATTTTAAAAAAAAATTTTTTTTTTTTTCCTTGAGACAGTGGCTCTGTCCCCCAGGCTGGATTGTAGTGGTGCGATTTTGGCTCACTGCAATTACCGCCTCCCAGGTTCAAGTGATCCCCCTGCCTCAGAGTAGCTGGGCGCGCCACCATGCCTGGCTAATTTTTGTGTTTTTGGTAGAGACAGAGTTTCACCATGTTGGCCAGGCTGCTCTCGAACTCCTAACCTCAGATGATCCACCTGCCTCCACTTCCCAAAGTGCTGGGATTACAGGCGTGAGCCACTGTGCTCCGCCAAGATCAAAATTTGAAGCAGGGCTTCTACCGAGTGTATATCGCATTACCACCATTGTAAAGTCACAAAGTTTAAGTTGGACTGTCATAGGTATGTTTCCCAGCTTGTACATACAGGGAAAAGAAGGTGATTAATGAAAAACCTTAAACAGCAGGTTTTCGATGGATAGGTACCAATCTCTGCTGCCCAGTTACTTAAATTTTTACACCAAGCGTGAGAGGTAGTTGTGTTACCCCTTTGTGATACTTGAAGGAGATTTGGGGGCTTGTGTTTGATACAAGCTAGGTCTTGAGTTATGTTGTTACTTTAACCCAGAGTCATCTTTTTTCAGCTGCATGAAATAGAGTCAGGTCACATGTGGTAGTGGGATTGCATGGGACAGGTCTGTTAAGGTGGGCTAAGACACCAGCTGTCTCTAATGCTCTGTGCCAGAGGTGGGGTCAGACGGTGGTTGGTGTACAGGGAGAGTCTTTCAGTCAGTTGGGGGTAGGCAGAGATGGGGGTCATATTTGTGTCCCCATTACCCAAAACAGGCTGTCACCTTTGAGGTAGTGACCACCTGTGGGAAAAAATAGCATCTGATGGGAATGATGTCTGTCTGCCAGGGTTTTGTATAAAGAGATGAGATTATCAGGTCAGTTTTATTTCATACCATATGGGGTCCCTGCCTAGTTCGAAGCCCAACTCTACCAGCAGGTAACTTGCCCTTCTCAACAAGTTAAACATGACACCACCCTTTGATTGTGTTTTAAAAGGCTGGTGGTCCAGGCGTGGTGGCTCATGCCTATAATTCCAGCAATTTGGGAGGCCAAAGCAGACAGATCGCGTGAACCAGGAGTTCAAGACCAACCTGGGCAACATGGCAAAACCCCATTTCTACTAAAAATAAAAAAATTAGCCGGGCATGGTGGCACACAGCTGCAGTCCCAGCTACTCAGGAGGCTGAGGCGGGAGAATCAGTTGAACCGAGGAGGTGGAGGTTGCAGTGAGCTGTGATTGTCTCACTGCACTCCAGCCTGGATGACAGCGAGACTGTCTCAAAAATTGGGAACCTTGATTTTAGATGATGTGGCTTTAAAGGTAGCGGTCACAGTCCCCTGGGGGTAGTATAGTGTCAGTAGCTGTTCGTTGAAAAAGCTTTTTAAAATTGT
>NW_026664266.1:0-1887 GCF_009828535.3 Hylobates moloch | reverse complement strand
TCTTGGCTGGAACAGTGGTTGAAAACATATGCCTTGAGAGTGTGGAACGATGAACAGTGGGACTCACAGGAGGGGAGGGAGGAGGGTGGGATGTTGGAAGTTTGCTTAGTGGTTGCAATGTGCATTGCTCCAGTGATAGATGCTCTGAAGGTCCTGATTTCACCACAGTGCAATAAATCAATGAAGCAAAATTGCACTTGTACCCCATGAATATATACACATTTTTTACAAAATTAAAATGTTAACAAAAGCCATATGCTTCAGCATCAGACAGCCCTGGTTCAAATGTCTTTGCTACTTGCTAAACCTGACCAGAGGCAAGTTATAAACTAATGGTAATAATACCCATCTTTCCAAGCTGTCGGGAAGATAATTACGTGCCTAGCAGATGCTAAGTGCTCAGTATTAGGTCTCATAATATTGTAACATGGGTGATTTTTATGACTTTAGAACTGGGGCTGCCTGGACACCCTCTGAGCTGGCCTCAGAGTCGGCTTGGGCAGGCATTTAAGGCAGCATTCCATTACCACGTCTTACAGCCCAAGATGGGAAGACCTTGGCTGCCCTGTTAGTGCCTAATGAGATTCTATTTTCAGCTGAGATCCAAGCTGAGGGTTTCAGTGCTCCTTCTGAAACAAGTGTAGTTGATAAACTCTCTTCCAGTCATCTGCCCTGGACAGAGCACAGTGGCCCCCCACAAATCCCGGAGAAGCCATCCCAGGAAGTGAGGTAGGCATTATGCCCACTGTGTATTAAAGGAAAGCCAATCTCCTTAAAGGATCAACAACAAAGATTCCAAACAGGTACATACACACAGCACTTTCTGCAAAGGTCTGCAATGCAGCCAGTATTCAGGCAATTTGTAACAGGGATTTATATGAGATGAGGCTGTTCCATGGTAGAACAATCTAGGCCAAGAACACAAAAGATGGGCAGCAAATTCCAGACTACGAAATAAAATCCGAATTAGGAACTAGAACCAATGCTTTGAACCACACTAAACATGTTTCTAAAATTCCTAGGGAGCAGAAACCACTTACAGTCATTCTTAACTACTCTTTTGCTTCTCCTCACCAATTTCCAAATTAAAAAACCCTTCCAGTCACAGCTCGAGAGAATCTCAGCATACAAACCTCGCCAACCTTCATGGTGTTCAGATCCTGACGCACGGGGTGGGCAAATTAAGTGAGCAGCACAGACGCTTTTATAACACACATAATCATCTCTCTTATTGGGTGGCATATTAGACACCACTTCCTTCTGTGGCCATAAGCAAATGGCACTGATCGTTCTACTTAATGTTCGCCAACAGTCTTGGCCAATGCTTTTCCTATGCTGACAGCTGTGATCATTGCCTGAGACCTTCTTTATTATTATTCTTCACCCTCCTCATTCCTCATCCCACCCCCAACCATAAATATTAAGTACCTACTATCGGCAAGAAAAGAGAGCCCATCCCCTGGAGGAATGTATATTCTAGTGAGGAATAGGATGGGTTAACAATTACAATGCTGTGGGATGCAGGGAGCATTGCAAGGGTGTAATCATTGCAGAGGTCGGATCTTTTTTTTGTTTTCTTTTTTTTCTGAGACAGAGTCTTGCTCCGTTGCCCAGGCTGGAGTGCAGTGGCGCGATCTCGGCTCACTGCAAGCTCCGCCTGCTGGGTTCACGCCATTCTTCTGCCTCAGCCTCCCGAGTAGCTGGGACTACAGGCGCCCACCACCACGCCCGGCTAATTTTTTTGTATTTTTAGTAGAGACGGGGTTTCATCGTGTTAGCCAGGATGGTCTCGATCTCCTGACATCGTGATCCACCTGCCTCGGCCTTCCAAAGTGCTGGGATTACAGGCGTGAGCCACTGCGCCCCGTCGCAGGAGGCCGGATCTTT
>NW_026664265.1:0-1887 GCF_009828535.3 Hylobates moloch | reverse complement strand
AAGTAACTCCTCATCCCTCAACCACTGGTGTTTTATTATGACATTGCAGCAATTCAGGCACATCTTTAGGCTCCACTTCTAATTCTAGCTAAGAATTCTTCTAATTCTAATTAAGTATTAACTTACATGATCACAAGGTCCCACAATAGGTTGTCTGCAAGCTGAGGAGCAAGGAGAGCCAATCTAAGTCCCAAAACTGAAGAACTTGGAATCCAGTGTTCGAGGGCAGGAAGCCTTCAGCATGGGAGAAAGATGCAGGCTGGGAGGCTAGGCCTGTCTCACCTTTTGACATTTTTCTGCCTGCTTTATATTCGCTAGAAGTTGATTAGATTGTGCCCACTAGATTAAGGGTGGATCTGCCTTCTCCAGGCCACTGACTCAAATGTTAATCTCTTTTAGGCAACACCCACACAGACATACCCAGGATAAATACTCTACATCCTTCAATCCAATCAAGTTAACAGTCAGTATTAACCATCACAGTGATCCTTAGGTTGAAGCCAGTACTCACTTACCATTCTGAAAATCCTAGGGCCCTTAGTAATTATGATAAATCCACTCTGACTATGGCCAATAACTGGAACAACAAAGCTTAGATGATAGCACATCTATTTATAGCATGGGTTGCTGACTATTTTAAGCTCACTGTTGAGAGCTACTGTTCAGAAAAAAAGATAACTTCCAAAGTATTACTGCTCATGGATAGTGCACCTAGTCCCCATAAGCTCTGATGGAGATGTACAAAAACTTTATTTTTTTCATGCCTACTAACACAACACTCATTCTGCAACCCATGGAATGAATCGAGGCGCAATCTCAAATTTCAAGCCTTAATATTTAATAAATACATTTTGTAAGGTTGCCATAGATAGCGATTTCTCTGATTCATCTGGGCAAAGTAAATTGAAAACTTTCTGGAAATGATTCACCACTTTAGATAGCATTAAGAATATTTATGACTCATGGGAGGAACATTAACAGAAATTTGGAAGAAGATGATTTCAATCCACTTCGGTGTCTTTGAGGGGTTCAAGATCTCAGTGGAGAAAGTCACTGCACATGTTGTGGAAACAGCAAGAGAGCTAGAATTAGAACTGGAGCCTGAAGATGTGGATGAATTGCTGCAGTGTCATAATAAAATGCCAGTGGATGAGGAGCTGCTTCTTATGGATGAGCAAATGAACTGGTTTCCTGAGATGGAATCTCAAGAGTAGTCCTGGTGAAGATGTTGTGAATATTGTGGAAATAACAACAACAAATTTAGAACATCACATCAACTTAGTTGATAAAGCAGTGGCAGGGTTTCAGAAGATTGACTCTAATTTCGAAATAAGTTCTACCTTGGGTAAAATGCTATCAAATAGCATCACATGGTACAGAGAAATGTTTTGTGAAATGTCAAGTCAATTGATGTGACAAACTTTATTGTTTTCCTATTTTAAGAAATTGCCACAGCCACCCCAACCTTCACTAACTGCCTCCTTTATCAGCCAGCCAGCAGCCATCTACATTGAGGCAAGACCCTCTACCAACAAGCGGATTACAGCATGCTAAAGGCTGAAATCATCATTAGCATTTTTAGCAATAATATATTTTAAAAATAAGGTATGTACATTACTTTTTTAGACATAATGCTGTTGCACACTTAGTAGGCTACAGTGTAGTGTAAACATAACTTTTACATTCACTGGATAACCAAAAAATTTTTGTGACTTTTATTATTGCAATGTACACTTCATTGAGGTCTGTCTGCAACCTAGTACAACTGACTTTGTATTAAATATTTGTCACTTTATAGCAAGCATTTCTATGGACAGGCAGCTTAGGTAGATTCCTGGAAACTCTCAGTCTATGCTTGAGTTGTTGTTGCATCACTTTATCTTTTTA
>NW_026664264.1:0-1888 GCF_009828535.3 Hylobates moloch | reverse complement strand
GAAATTGTAGGGATTATGAACTTGAGCCACTGAGCCTAGACTGACTGATGTATTCTACCAATAAGCTATGTACATAAACTCATGTCTTCCCACTTCTCAGAACCATGAAATCAATCATTCCTCCCTTTCTTTCCTTTATTTTTATTGTTTCTTAACAATACTAGAAGCCAAATTCATTTTTTTCTTAAACCACTTTTATTCATTATATGACTTCCTAAAACACCCAAAGAAAGGTTATTATCCACCATTTCTTCAATATACACCCTTTGATATCAGACAACCTACATGAGAGTCATTGGAATTTATGGTGATTCACAGATAATTTTTTGCAGTATTATGTTTTTAAATTAGTCTTTAGTACCAAACCTCCCTACTCCATAGCCTGACCACTCTCTCTGAGCAGTAATCAATGCTGCATTGTACCCTCAGGATTGGAAGCCATGAGAAAAAATCTTCCTCAAATCCTAACCAAGATGTTTTCCACTCAAGTGGTAAGTGGATACATTTGTAGCATGTCTGTCTGAGGCTGAATCTGAGGGAAAAGGCCCAATACTTACGCAGAGAGGGGAACATCACACACTGGGGCCTGTTGGGGGTGGGGTCCAGGGGAGGGATATCACTGGGATAACTACCTAATGTAGATGATGGGTTGATGGGTGCAGCAAACCACCATAGCACGTGTATACCTATGTAACAAACCTGAACGTTCCGCACATGTACCCCAGAACTTAAAGTATAATAATAAAAAAAGTTTTATGTCTTAATGTTGATGTTAAATTATCATAAATTAAATTATAATATATGCATTTGAAAAATTAGGCAAAACATCAAATTCATTTATTTCAAACTTATTCTAGACATTAAAATATTATATATATATATAAAATACTCTTCTACATAAAAAATGCTTACAGTTTCTCTCCTTGATTTCAATGCTTCCTGTATCTTTTCCTGGCTAATTTTTAAGTTTCCTAACCATTACCTTCCAAAATATTATTCAATATTCTAACTTCTAGTATCAATTAATGGGGTTCACAATTTATCTGAATAAAACACTGTAATATAACATTTGTGTGTTTCAATTCTTTTCTTAAACTTCTCTTTGAGATTCATTGATTTGTTGCATTTTGGTGTTATCTCTGTTTTGTAAAATTCTTTTGTATGATGAGATCACAATTTATTTAGCAATTCTACTGTTGATGAATATTTATTTTGTCTCCAATTTGGAGCTACTATAAAAATTGTTGCAATTATCAACATTGTGTTTATCTTGAAATACACATAGGCAGTCTGTGGAATATATTTTAGAATTAGAATATCTAGCCCGTAAGGAATGCTCATAGTCAGTTTGCCAAAATGTATCTCAGTTTACATACCTCCAGCCATGAATAACTTTCATTGATTCTTTATCTTTCACAACACACAATATTATGTGTCTTTAAATTTTGCAAATTTTTATGGAGGCCTGTAGTTCAACTTATGGATTAATTTTTATTATTCTGAGGACTAATAAAAGTAATCCCTTTTTCATATTTGTCCAGATATTTATGCCTCCAATTTTATGAAGTACCTGTTCAAATATTTTCCCAATTTTGCACTGGGTTCATTTTCTTTTATTTATTACATTCATTAATCACATGTATTGTATTTTATTGCGTATATGTTGGAATAAATATTTTTCTCCACTCTTGGTTTGCGTTTTAATTCTCGAATGGTATATTTTGAAACACAGATGTCATCATTTTTGATATAAACTAAGTTTTTCTTCTTAATTGTTACTTTTTTGTCCTGGTCAGGAAATCTTTCTGTATGAGAATATTTTATTGTGTTCCCTTCACCTTCAGAACATGAATCCATGTGGAAATGCACTGTGTATGGTTTGAGGTAG
>NW_026664263.1:0-1888 GCF_009828535.3 Hylobates moloch | reverse complement strand
TGTAGGAACTGCAAGTGGACAATCAGAGCGCTAAGGGGCCTACGGTGGAAAAAGGATTATGTTCAAATAAAAGCTACACAGAAGCATTTTGTGAAACTTGATTCTGATCTGTGCATAAAATATACTGAGTTAAACCTTGCTTTTGATTGAGGAGTGCTGAAACACTCTTTCTGTAGAAAGTGCAAGTTGACATTCGGACCGCTAAGGGGCCTAGAGTGGAAAAAGGAGTATCTTCAAATAAAAACTACACAGAAGCATTGTGTGAAACTTTTTTCTGATCTGTGCATTGAACTGACAGATTTGAAACTTCCTTTTGTTTGATGAGTTCTGAAACGTTCTTTCTGTAGGAACTGCAAGTGGACAATCAGCGCGATTAGGGGACTACGGTGGAAAAAGGAATATCTTGAAATAAGAACTACACAGAAGAATTCTGTGAAACTTCTTTCTGTTCTGTGCATTAAACTAACAGAGTTGAACCTTAGTTTTGGTTTAGGAGTTCTGAAACACTCTTTCTGTAGAAACTGCAAGTGGACATTCGCAGCGCTAAGGGGCCTATAGTGGAAAAAGGAGTATCTTCAAATAAAAACTACACAGAAGCATTCTGTGAGACAACTTTCTGATCTGTGCATTCAGCTAACACGGTGGAACCTTACTTTTGATTGAGGAGTTCTGAAACACTCTTTCTGTAAAAACTGCAAGTGGACATTCGGAGCGCTAAGAGGCCTATAGTGAAAAAAGTAATATCTTCAAATAAAAACTACACAGAAGCATTCTTTGAAACTTCTTTCTGCTTTGTGCGTTGAACTAACAGAGTTGAACCTTATTTTTGATTGAGGAGTTCAGGAAACACTCTTTCTTTAGAAAGTGCAAGGGGACATTCGCAGAGCTAAAGGGTCTATAGTGGAAAAAGAAGTACCTTCATATAAAAACTACACAGAAGCATTCTGTGAAACAATTTTCTGATCCGCGCATTCAACTAAAACGGATGAAACTTACTTTTGATTAAGGAGTTCTGAAACACTCTTTCTGTACAAACTGCAAGTGTAATTTTGGAGCGTTAAGGGGCATACAGTTTAAAAGGAGTATCTTCTAATAAAAACTACACAGAAGCATTCTGTGAAACTTCTTGCTGATCTTTGCATTCATCTAACAGAGTTGAACGTTAATATTGATTTAGCAGTTCTGAAACACTCTTTCTGTCGAAACTGCAAGTGGACATATTGTGCCCTAAGGGGCCTGTAGAGGAAAAAGGAATATCTGCAAATAAATACTACCCAGAAGCGTTCTGTGAAACTTCTTTCTGATCTGTACATTCTCCTAACAGAGTTGAACCTTACTTTTGATTCAGGAGTTCTGAAACACTCTTTCTGTAGAAACTGCAAGTGGACATTCGGAGGACTAAGGGGCCTATTCTGGAGAAATGAATATCTTCAAACAAAAATTGCACTGAAGCATTTTGTGAAACTTGATTATGATCTGTGCATTCAACTTATAGAGTTGAAACTTTCCTTTGACTGAGGAGTTCTGAAACACTCTTTCTGTAGAAACTGAAGGGCACATTTGGAGCGCTAAGGGGCCTGTAGTGGAAAAAGAAATATCTTCAAATAAAAACTACACAGAAGCATTCTGTGAAACTACTTTCTGATCTCTGCATTCAACTAACAGAGTTGAACCTTAATTTTGGTTTAGGAGTTCTGAAACACTCTTTCTGAAGAAAATGCAAGTGGACATTCGCAGAGCTAAGGGGCCTATAGTGGAAAAAGGAGTACCTTCAAATAAAAACTACACAGAAGCATTCTGTGAGACATCTTTCGGATCTGTGCATACATCTAACACGGTTGAACCTTACTTTTGATAGAGGAGTTCTGAAACACTCTTTCTGTAGAAA
>NW_026664262.1:0-1888 GCF_009828535.3 Hylobates moloch | reverse complement strand
ACGTAGGTGCTGGGTCAAGTGATATGTCACAATCTCCTTTGTGGACACGACCCAGGAAGAAAAACAGTCTCACATCATCTAAGAGGAGAGCCCAAAAATATGTAACAATGATTCTTGTGGGCAAGAATCAAGGCAGTGGAATGGAATCACCTGTGTGCTGGACCCATGGATAAGTCATTCTTTTGTAGGCATGGCCCAGGCACACTTATAAAAACTAGGTGCTGGGCCCACAGAAATGTTACATTCTCTCCTATGTGCAAAGAGCAGGCATAACAAGATAATTGCTTCAAATAGTTTTGAACTTTCAGAGATATGTCACGATGATCTCTGTGGTCAGAGACCATGCAGGAGATACATCATGTTGGTGGTGGGCCCAACAATATGTCATGTTTTCTGAGAAGAGGGTCAAGGTAAAAAAGTAATGTCACTTTGGTATTGGGCCCAGCAATATGTCACTATCTCCCATGTGAGCAGAGACCAGGTAAGAGAAGAGAATCACATCACCTTAGTTATGAGCACAGACATATGTCACAAAGCCCCAAGTAGGTAGTGCCAAGGCAGGCAAAGAGTGTCATATCACCTAGGTGATATGCCACAATCCAATCTGTCAGCTAAGACCTCACAGGAGAGTCAAATCACTCAGGTGCTGGGAGAGGCATATGTCACAATAACATCTGCAGTAAGATCCAGAGGTGAGATTAATAATTCCACACGTGGCCAGGCGTGGTGGCTCTCACCTGTAATCCCAGCACTTTGGGAGGCTGAGGCAGACAGATCACCTGAGGTCAGGAGTTCAAGACCAGCCTGGCCAACATGACGAAACCCTGTCTCCACTAAAAATACAAAAATTATCTGGGCCTTGTGATGCATGCCTGTAATCCCAGTTACTGTGGAGGCTGAGAAAAGAGAATCTCTTGAACCCAGGAGGTGGAGGTTGCAGTGAGCTAAGATCACACCACTGCACTCCAACCTGGTCGACAGAGCAAGACTCCATCACAAAAGAAAAGGAAAATAATAATAATTCCACACATGTCCCACTTCTAAGTATGCGGGTCAACACCTCTTGAATGTTGAGTCTAAGTACATCAGTCACAATCTCAGCAGTAGACTGCATCAGAGCCTCTATTCCTCCTGAAACTTTGTCTTCTTAGTAAAGTCACAGCCTTACAGGTTTGCTGAATCATGGCGTGAGAGTCAACAACCAACCTGTAAACCAGATCCATGTGTGCAAGTCAATTTTCCATCTTTTGACTGCATTTGGGTGTAGGACTCGGAACCTCAACAGTGGGCTGTGTGATATCACCAGCTGAAGGGCTATTCATGCACAGAAAAGTTGTTATTTTATCATCATTATTTCTGTTGATTTACCTTGCTAAGAATACATGTGTAGCTTATAATACAATTGTGCTAGAAAACCATAAGGGTTTTTCTTAAATTACCTGTTGTTGTATGTTATGAAATAGACAAACATTTGGCAAAAATAGATTAAAATTATACAAACTTGGTGTCAAGTTTCTCTTGGGCAAGCTTAGGAAAGACAGACCTGGAAATACCCCTGTAAAAGGCTAAACAGAATCTCAGAAAAATTGCAACCATTAGTCCCTTATCTACCTATGACCTGGAAGCTCCCTCCCTGCCTCGAGTTGTCCCACCTTCTTGGACAATGTACATCTTCCATATATTGATTGATGTCTCCTGTCTCCTAAAATGTAGAAAATCAGGGCCGGGTACAGTGGCTCACGCCTGTAATCCCACCACTTTGGGAGACCGAGGCAGGCGGATCACGAGGTCAGGAAATCGAGACCATCCTGGCTAACACGGTGAAACCCTGTCTCTACTAAAAATACAAAAAATTAGCTGGGCGTGGTGGCGGGCGCCTGTAGTCCCA
>NW_026664261.1:0-1888 GCF_009828535.3 Hylobates moloch | reverse complement strand
ACCAAAAAAGACATTTACTAGAATGTTCACAGCAACGTTATTCATAATAACCAAAACTGGAAACCATCCAAATGCCCAAATACTAGAAACAATTTTAAAACTGTAGTATCTATACATAATTTAATAGAACAAAAATGAACAATCTATAACTACTTGTAACAATATGCAGGAACTTCATAAACATAAAACAATGAAAAGAAACTGGACACAGAAGAGTTCATACTGCATGATTTCATTTATATCAAGTATAAAAAGAAAACTAATTTATGGTAATTAACTGAGGAGCAGAGAGGAACATAAAATGGGGCTTTCTAGGGTGCTGGTAATATGTGGTTTCTTAATCTGGGTGCTGATTACATGAATACAATCAATTTGAGAAAATTCATCAAGTATACTTTCCTGCATGCATATTATACTTCAATGTAACAAATAAAAAATTACAGTATCATTTCATAGCCACCAAATTGACAAAAATCTGTCAATATCAGATGTGATGTGGAAAATCCAACTCTACTGGTGAGAGTACAAACTGTTACAATCTCTTTCAAGAAAAATCCAGTAAAACTGAAATCCACAACAGGGCAATTACACCAGAGAAAGTCTCACAGGTTTGCCAGGAAACATTTAGAAAGGAGGTTTTAAACTCATTTATAACAATGAAAAAATTGGAAATAAGCCCATCCATCAACAGAAGAATGGATACACTATAGCATGTTCACTGTGTGGTATATTACACATTAGTTAACATGAATCATTTAGATTTATATGTACTAACATGGACATATTTCTAACAAGAATGATGAGAAAAAAACAATTTGTAGAAAAATATAAATAACAGATTAACACTTATAAAAACACATAAAACAGTAGTATATTTTTATGTGTAAAATAGACATCATTATGCAATATTATTTTACACATAAAATATAAAAGAACATGTAAAAATATATAAGAACATGACTGAATGTATGCTTATCAAAGTCATGGTCGTGGTTAGCTCTGGGGAGAAATGGAATATGATAATAAGCCTTGGAAGGGGGATACGAGGCACTTGAATCTTATCTGTCATTTTTTTTTAACTGAAAAAAAAAATGATAAGACATGGCAGAGCCACAATTTTTTAATATTTCAATATGTTCTCTACTTTCCTGGTTTAAATAAACTTTTTAAATATTCCTTTATGTTCTTTTTAAATTGATACATAACTGTTGTACCTATTTATGGCATACATGTGAGTTTTCATACATGCATACAATGTCTAATGATCAAATCCGGGTAACTGGGATCAAGTCAGGGTAACTGGGACATTCTAAATCCTCTCTTCTAGCTATTTTGAAATACACAATATGTTGTTGTTAATAACATTCACCCTACTCTGCTCCTGAACATTAGAACTTATTCCTTCTCTCTAACTGCATTTTTGTACCTATTAACCAACCACTCTTCCTCTCCCCCTCCCACTATCCTTACAAGTCTCTGGTAATTACTATTCTATTTACTACCTCCATGAAATCAATTTTTTAGTTCTCATATATGAGTGATATTTGTCTCTGTCTCTGGTTTATTTTATTTCAGTTAACATCATGTCCTTCAGTTCTATCCATGTTTCTGCAAATAACAAGATTTCATTCCTTTTTAGGGATGAATAATATTCTATTGTGCATGTACCACATTTTCTTTACTCATTCATCTGTTGATGGATACTTAAGTTGATTCCATATCTTGGTGTTGTGGATATGGCTATGATAAACCTGAGAATGCAGGCATCTCTCTGACATATAGATTTCCTTTCTTTTGGATACATATACCCAGAAGTGGAATTGCTGGATCATGTGGCAGTTCTATTTGCAGTTTTTTGAGTCACCTTCATACAAATGAAGAATCTACG
>NW_026664260.1:1325-1888 GCF_009828535.3 Hylobates moloch | reverse complement strand
GGACACTGCCTCGCTTTGGGACAACTCGGGGCCGCATCGACGGTGAGTAAAATCCTTCCTGTTTGCAGCCCTGAATAATCAGGGTCAGAGACCAGTTAGAAGGGTTCAATGTGGAAAACGGGAAACCAAAAGTCCCTCTGAATCCTGCCACCGAGGTTCTCCCCAGCCATTGTGAGGTGGCCGCAATGCGAGATCCACACCGCATCCTCGGAAGACAAATGCAGCAGTCGTAATGCAGACGTGACACCCAAAATATGACACCCCCATTGCTCATGTAAGAAGCACCTGTAATGCTAACGCACTGCCTCAATACAAAAATATTAATATAAGATTCGCAATCCCCTCGCTGCCGTGCAGTCCTAAGACAGCGATCATAGTAATCAACGTTGACATAGTCAATACAAACGTAGTAGCGAGCCTAGGGTTAAGGTTGTCGTTAGGGTTAGGGGTTAAGTTTAGTGTTTGGGGTTGGAGATAGGGGTTGGGGTCAGAGTTAGGGGTTAGGAGTCAACATTTAGAGTTAGGGGTTAAGAAAGGTTAGGGGTTAGGGATTAGCGGTTAGG
>NW_026664260.1:0-1225 GCF_009828535.3 Hylobates moloch | reverse complement strand
TGCATTTGGGTTCTTGGTCATGAAATCTTTGCCTATGCCAATGTCTAGAAGGGTTTATCCAGTGTTATATTCTAGAATTTTTATAGTTCAGGAATTAGGTTTAAGTTCTTAATCCATCTTGAGTAGATCTTTCTATAAGGTGAGGTGGGCTACGTTTTATTCCCCTTCATGTGGCTCGCCAATTATCCCAACATCATGGTTGAAAAGGGTGTCCTTTCCCTACTTTATGTTTTTGTTTACTTTGTCGAAGATCAGTTGGCTGTGAGTATTTGGGTTAATTTCTGGGTTCTCTCTTCTGTTCCATTGGTCTATGTGCCTATTTTTAAACCAGTACCATGCTGTTTTGGTAACTATGGCCTTATTGTCAAACTTAGATTGTCTGTTTGTGCTCTTTCAGACTTTTTGACATAGGTGTTTAGGGCTACAAGCTTTCCTCTTAGCACTGCCTTTACTGTATCCCAGAGGTCTTGATAGGTTGTGTCATCCAGTTCGAAGAAATTTTTTACATTTCCATCTTGATGGAAGTGCTCTCGGCGGGCAGCCGGTTGGGGGCACTATCCCAGAGTGTATTGCTGGCAACAGTGAGGTGGGCTAAGTGTGCTATCCGGGGCTGCACTGTGCGGCTGTGGGAGGGGGTGGCGATTTGGGGTTGAGGGCGCTATGGGGTGCTGCAGTGCCCATGCTGCGTGGAGGCAGGGCGGTTTGTGTGTCTTGGGTGCACTATTGTGGGGGGGCTACACTGCTGGTGGCAGAGGGCAGGGTGGGTTGGGGGCCATATCAGGTGCTGCACTGATTGCTTTAGCTGGGATTTCCAGTAGTATGTTTAACAACAGTGGTGACAGTGGGCATCCTTATCATGTTCAAGATCTTAGAGGAAAAGCTTTCCATTTTTCCCCATTCCATCTGATTCTAGCCGTGGGTGTCTTTCCTGTAGTTTTTATTATGTTGCTGCGTGTTTCTTCTGTATCCGTGTTTTTGAGGATTTATAGCATGAAGGGATGTTGAATTTCATCACATGCTTTTTCAGTTTCAGTTGACATGATCATACTGCTTTTGTCGTTTATTTTGTTGATGTGATGTATCACATTGTATGCTGAGTGACCCCTGCATCCCAGGGATACATCCCACTTGATCATGATGAATTATCTTTTTAATGTATTACTGAATTTGATTCACTGGTATTTTGTTGAGGAATTTTGGATCAATATTAGAGATACTGGCCTGT
>NW_026664259.1:0-1888 GCF_009828535.3 Hylobates moloch | reverse complement strand
CACTCTGTCACCCAGGCTGGAGTGCAGTGGTGCGATCTTGGTTCACTGCAAGCTCCACCTCCTGGGTTCACGCCATTCTCCTACCTCAGCCTCCCTAATAGCTGGGACTACAGATGCCCACCACCACCCCTGGCTAATTTTTTATATTTTTGGTAGAGACGGGGTTTCACCATGTTAGCCAGGATGGTCTCGATCTCCTGACTTCATGATCCACCCACCTCGACCTCCCAAAGTGCTGGGATTACAGGTCTGAGCCACTGCACCGAGCCTGGTTTCATATTTTTGCAATTGTGAATTGTACTGCTATAAACATGTGTGTGCAAGTGTTTTTTTCATATAATGACTTATTTTTCTCTGGGCAGATTCCCAGTAGTGGGATTGGTGGATCAATTGATAGATCTCCTTTTAGTTCTTTAAGGAATCTCCACCCTGTTTTCCATAGTGGTTGTGCTAGTTTACATTCCTACCAGCAGTGTAAAAGTGTTCCTCACCTCATCCACCATAACATCTATTATTTTTTGATTTTTAAATTATGGCATTCTTGCAGGAGTAAGGTGGCATTGCATTGTAGTTTTGATTTACATTTCCTTGATCATTACTGAACATTTTTTCATCTGTTTGGTGGCCATTTGTGTATCTTCTTTTGAAAATTGCCCATTTATGTTTTAGCCCACTTTTTGATGGGATTGTTTGTTCTTTTCCTTGAGGCTTTGTTTTAGTTCCTTGTAGATTCTGAATATTAGTCCTTCGTAAGATACACAGTATGTGAATATTTTCTCCCACTCTATAGGTTGTTTGTTTACTCTGCTGATTCTTATTAAGTTTTCTTGCTGTGCAGAAGCTTTTTAGTTTAATTAAGTCCTATCTATTTATCTTTGTTTTTCTTGCATTTGCTTTTGGGTTCTTGGTCATGAACTCTTTGCCTAAGCTAATGTCTACAAAGTTTTTCTGATGTTATCTTCTAGAATTTTTATGGTTTCAAGTCTTAGATTTAAAGTGTTTCATCCATCTTGGGTTGATTTTTGTATAAGGTGAGAGTTGAGGATCCACTTTCATCCTTCTATATGAGGCTTGCCAATTATCCTGGCACTATTTGTTGAATAGGGTGTCCTTTCGCTCCTTTATGTTTTTGTTTGCTTTGCCGAAGATCAGTTGGCTGTAAGTATTTGGCTTTATTTCTGGATTATCTATTTTGTTTCATTGGTCTATATGCCTATTTTTATACCAGTAGCATGCTGTTTTGGTAAATATAGCCTTGTAGTATAATTTGAAGTTGAGTAATGTGATGCCTCTATATTCCTTCTTTGTGCTCAGCCTTACTTTGGCTATGCAGGCTCTTTTATACTTCCATATAAATTTTAGAACAGTTTTTTTCTAGTTCTGAGAAGAATGATAATGGAATATTGATGGAAATTGCATTGAATTTGTAGATTGCTTTTGGCAGTATGGTCATTTTTACAATAGTGATTCTACCCCTCCATAAGCATGGGATGTTTTTATGTTTGTTTCATCTATGATTTCTTTCAGCAGTATTTTGCACTTTTCCTTGTAGAGGTCTTTCACATCCTTGGATAGGTATATTCCTAAGTATTTTACTTTATTTTTTGCAGCTATTATAAAAGGGGTTGAGTTCTTGATTTGATTCTCAGCTTGGTCACTGTTGGTTTATAGCAGTGCTACTGATTTGTATACATGATTTTGTATCCTTAAACTTTGCTGAATTCATTTAACAGATCTAGGAGCTTTCTACATGAGTCTTTAGGATTTTCTAGGTATACAATCATACCACTGGAGACAGTGACAGTTTAACTTCCTCTTTAACAATTTGGATGCCCTTTATTTCTTTCTCTTGTCTGATTACTCTGGCTAAGACTTCCAGTACTATGTT
>NW_026664258.1:1404-1889 GCF_009828535.3 Hylobates moloch | reverse complement strand
CCGTGCTGGACTCTTTCCCAGATACCTTCTCTATTGGGCACAGTCAGCGGCTGCTGTCGAGAGCCACGGCTGGATCTCTCCCACGGAAACAAGTGAGTGCCAGAGTCACTACGTGGTTAATGCCCAGAGACTGTGGGTCTTCCCAGGGAACGGAAAAATCCAACTGCTCCAAGCAGCCTTCCAACTTGGTGATTTTCCACCAACTGTGGGGTTCACGCCCACGCACTGAGAATGTCCAGTGAGGCATCGCTGGGAACAGGACACGCACACGGAGGACTGGGAGGCGCCATGCTGGGGCCTGGATTCAGCACTCTCCCAGTCTCAAGCACCTCGTCCTTAAAGGGGAGACACTTATTCTATTTACCATTTCACATGGTTTTCATGCAAATTGCTTCCGAAATTGTACGGTGCCCCACAGAGTCATTAGTGATAACCTGCTGAGCCTAGAGCACCTCGGATCAAACGTTGTGGCCCCCATGACACTT
>NW_026664258.1:0-1262 GCF_009828535.3 Hylobates moloch | reverse complement strand
AGTGTTTTCTTTTATCATCAGGTTAAAAACAAGGAATGTTTTAAAATTAAAAATGAAAAGCAGACCAGAGAACAATTTTCCGGCAATAGTTCCTAAAAGTCATTCTGAGACCAGCACCAGGACACCCAATCTGCAGAATGTTCTAGAGCCCGTGGTAACGTCTGAGCTGGGCACACATCGGGCCCCACGTGGCCTCCCGCCGGTTCCCCTGAGCGCTTTACCTCTGGGCCGTGGTCATGATGGCGTCGACCACCTCGATGATCCTGTGCAGCGCGGAGTCTGTGCCGATGGTCATGTCGGTGCCGCAGAAGTCGTTGTCGATGGAGCCCACCATGCCCACCACGTTGAGGTAGGCGTACTTCTGCACGGCCTCCTTATCGATCTGGCCTGCGTGGGGAGCAAACAGCACATCTCATCGCCGTGACCACGGCGCATTCGGGGGGTGCCCCACTAGGTTGAGGCAGAATGGCCATGGGTAGAGAAATCAACCACTCTAAACTCTTTGGTTATTGGTATCATTTCTTTATTATCATTTTTTTTGAGACAGGGTCTCACTCTGTTGACCAGGCTGGAGTGCAGTGGCACCATCATAGCTCACTGCAGCCTCGAAGTCCTGGGCTCAGGCGATCCTTCTGCCTCAGTCTCCTGAGAAGCTAGAACTATGCCTGGCTGATTTCTTAATTTTTTCTGTAGAGCCAGACTCTATGTTGCCTAGGCTGGTCTTAAATTCCTGAGCTCAAGTGACCCTCCTGCCTTGGCCTCCCAAAGTGCTGGGATTATGTGTGTGAGCCACTGCCCTGGCCAATTCTTTATTTTCTCAGAATGCAATGCAACCGGATTCTGCATAGTTAAGGAAAGAGAAGCCAGACAAAGCTGGCAGCAGTTACACACAATGGGCGCTATCACCTGGCACTTAGACAAGAGCAGTGGATTAGAAAAATAAAAGAAAGGATCCACGTTTGCAATTGGTAAACAAAAATCTCAGTACTTCCTGGCAACAGCTTCAGAGAATGACACGGCTTTGAACAAGGATACGTTACAATTACAGAATTAAGCATCTAAGACACTAGGCCATCTTCATGCTGATTTCTCATGCATCTGTGGGAAGCTGGATCGTGGGTGGGCATCTACCTGGCACTCAGGACAGACCTGGGCTGGGCAGTTCTGCATAAAGGGAATCGGAACCATTGAAGGGCCAGGGGCAAGCTTATGCCTGGACTCGTGGCCACTGTCCCAGTCTGTGCACTCACCATGCTGTGCCA
>NW_026664257.1:0-1889 GCF_009828535.3 Hylobates moloch | reverse complement strand
GATGATAAAGCTTCTGGGAGTCACCACCCTGAGGATGATGTTCTGGGAGAAACCAAATCAATGATGATGAATCTTCTGGGAATCATCACCCCAATGATGGTGAAGCTTGTGGGAGTCATCACCCCGATGATGACTTTTCTGGGACTCACCACCCTGATGATAATGAAGCTTCTGAGAGTCACCACCCCGATGATGATGAAGCTTCTGGGAGTCAAAACCCTGATGATGAAGCTCCTGGGAGTCACCACCCTGATGTTGAAACTTCTGGGAGTCACCACCCTGAGGATGAAGCTTCTGGGAATCATTACTCCGATGATAAACCTTCTGTGATTCACCATGCCGATGATGATGAAGCTACTGAGGTCACCACCATGATGACGAACCTTCTGAGATTCACCACCGTGATGATGAATCTTCTGGGATTCACAACCCCGATTCTGAAACTTCTAGAATTCTCCACCCAGATGATGAATCTTCTGGGAGTCACCACCCCTATGATGAAGCTCCTTGGAATCACCAACCTGATGATGAAGACTCTGGGAGTCAACACCCCGATGATGAATATTCGGGGAGTCACCATGCTGATGATGAAGCTTCTGGGAATCACCACCACGATGATAAAGCTTCCGAGAGCCACCAACCCATTGATGAAACTTCTGGATTTCACCAAACCGATGATGAAGCTTCTGGGTGTCACCACACCGATGATGATGAAGCTTCTGAGAGTCACCACCCCATTGATGAAGCTTCTGAGAGTCAAATCCCTAATAATAAAGCTTCTTGGAGGCACCACCCCACTGATGAAGATTCTGGGAATCACGCCCCAATGATGAAGCTTCTGGGAGTCACCAAACAGAAGATAAACTTCTGGGAGTCACCACACCGAGGATGAAGTTCTGGGAGTCACCAACCTGATGAAGATGAACCTTCTGGGAGTCAGCACCCTGATGATGATTAAGCTTCTGGGAGTCACCACCCTGAAGGTGTTGAAGATTCTGTGATTCATAACACCGATGATGAAGCTTCTCGGAGTTACCACTCCGAAAATGAAGTTTCTGTGAATCACCACCCTGATCATGAAGATACTGGGAGTCACCACTCCGAAGATGAACCTTCTGAGAGTCACCACCCAGATGATGAAGATTCTGGGAGTCACCACCTTGATGATGAAGCTTTTTGGAGTCCCCATCCCAATGATGATGAAGCTTCTGGGAGTCACAACCCCGATGATGAAGTTTCTGGGAATCACCACCCTGATGATGAAGCTTCTGGGAGCCACTACCCAGATGATGAAGCTTCTGGGAGTCACCATCCTGATGATGAAGCTTCTGGGAGTCACCACCCAGATGATGAAGCTTCTGGGAGTCACCAACCCGATGATGAAGATTCTGGGATTCATCAACCCACTGATGAAACGTCTAGGAGTCACCACCCCGATGATGAATAATCTGGGAGTAACCTACGCGATGATGATGAAGCTTCTGGGAGTCAAAACCCCGATGATGATGAAGCTTCTAGGAGTCACCCCCCAATGATTATAAAGCCTCTGGGAGACACCACCCCAATGATGATGATTCTGTGAGTTACCACCTCGATGACAAAGATTCTGGGAGTCACCACAACGATAACGAATTTTCTGGAGTCACCACCCGGATCATGAAGCCTCTGGGAATCACCACCAAGATGATGAAATTTCTTGGATTCACCATCCCGATGATGAAGATTTTGGGAAGCACCACCCTGATCATGATGATTCTGGGAGTCACCACCCCGATGATGATGAATCTTCTGGGAGTCACCACCCTGATGATGATGAAGCTCCTGAGAGTCACCAACCCAACGATGATGAAGCTTCTGGGAGTCACCAACGTGAAGATGATGAAACTTCT
>NW_026664256.1:0-1890 GCF_009828535.3 Hylobates moloch | reverse complement strand
GAGTGCTCCCCAGTGTCTGTAAGTAGTAAAAATACTTACACTTTCACATTGTGGTTGTATCGTTGTAGCCTCACATGCCATCCAGGGCCTGACATTGAGGCTGCCCTGTGCAACCTGTGCTGGCTGAGCCCCTGCTGGAGCTCTTGTTTTGGGGCCTCTGTTCTGCTGGGGACAGGAGCTTCCAGCTAATTTGATTGAAAAACTGATGCGTTTCATTGAAAACACTGGGTCAGATGACGTATTTATGGGCTACAGCTGCCATAACAGACACCTTAGCCTGGGTGAATTAAATAATAGAAATCTACTTTTCACAATTCTGTGAATAATGTGCTATTTTAACCACTTTAAAATGTGCAATCAAGTGGAATTAACTACATACACAGTGTTAAGTTACCATCACCAATTTTTTTCTACTTTTTATAGAAAAAAAGACACAAAACAAAGAGATAAAAGAAAAGACAGCTGGGCCCAGGGGACCACTACCACCAAGACGCGGAGACCGGTAGTGGCCCAGAATGCCAGGCTGCACTCATATTTATTGGATACAAGACAAAGGGGCAGGATAAGGAGTGTGAGCCATCTCCAGTGATAGGCAAGGCCACATGGGTCACGTGTCCACTGGACAGGGGGCCCTTCCCTGCCTGGCAGCTGAGGCAGAGAGAGAGAGGAGAGAGAGAGAGAGAGCTTACACCATTATTTCTGCTTATTAGAGACTTTTAGTACTTTCACTAATTTGCTACTGCTAACTAAATGGCAGAGCCAGGTGTACAGGATGGAACATGAAGGTGGACTAGGAGTGTGACCACTGTAGCACAGGATCATAGGGAGATGGTTAGGCCTCTGGATAACTGTGGGTGGACATGAGTAATGTCAGGCCCTCCACAAGAGGTGGAGGAGTAGAGTCTTCTCTAAACTCCCCCGGGGAAAGGGAGACTCCCTTTCCCAGTCTGCTAAGTAGCAGGTGTTTTTCCTTGACGCTGAGGCTACTGCTAGACCATGGTCTGCTTGGCAACGGGCGTCTTCCCAGACGCTGGTGTTACCGCTAGACCAAGGAGCCCTCTAGTGGCCCTGTCTGGGCATAACAGAAGGCTCGCACTCTTGTCTTCTGGTCACTTCTCACTATGTCTCCTCAGCTCCTATCTCTGTATGGCCTGGCTTTTCCTAGGTGATGATTATAGAGCAAGGATTATTATAATATTGGAATAAAGAGTAATTGCTACCAACTAATGATTAATGATATTCCTATATAATCATATGTAAGATCTATATCTGGTATAACTATTCTTCTTTTATATTTTATTATACCGGAACAGCTCGTGCCCTCGGTCTCTTGCCTCAGCACCTGGGTGGCTTTCCACCCACAAGTGGGCATCTCCATTGGACACAGTAGGTTTTGAAATCCTTGTTTATCCTCTGGGGTCTGGGTGTTGGCTTACTTGTTAGCTGCAGCTGAAAGAGGTGTCTGCTAATGCAATGACACCTGTGGGGAGAAGAAGGGTTCAGCAGAGCGAAAGTAGCTTGGGCTCAAAGAAGCCAGGAAAGTCTGACTCTTAGAAACTATGGGTCAGCAGATGGGTGTCCTCAGGGGTAAATGGGCCATGCCGGTAGCCACTGCAGTGGACTGGAAGAAAGTAAGTGATGCTGGGTATCCCACGTTCTCTGTCAGCTCTGCAGCTGAAGATTTGGGCCCTGGGCTGGTAGTGCCCTGCAGCAGGGGAAGGGTATACAGGGATGGCTGCATATCAGGACCAAGTCCATATCATCTTCTTAGGCATTGTTACTGCAGATGGAGGATTCTGTTCAGAGAACTGGCCTGGACACATGGGAGGGCCCACCCCATTCCTTTAAAATTATTTTAAGAGAACAGTATTAGCAAATGTGGTACATGTT
>NW_026664255.1:1564-1891 GCF_009828535.3 Hylobates moloch | reverse complement strand
CCGTGCTGGACTCTTTCCCAGATACCTTCTCTATTGGGCACAGTCAGTGGCTGCTGTCGAGAGCCACGGCTGGATCTCTCCCACGGAAACAAGTGAGTGCCAGAGTCACTACGTGGTTAATGCCCAGAGACTGTGGGTCTTCCCAGGGAATGGAAAAATCCAACTGCTCCAAGCAGCCTTCCAACTTGGTGATTTTCCACCAACTGTGGGGTTCACGCCCACGCACTGAGAATGTCCAGTGAGGCATCGCTGGGAACAGGACACGCACACGGAGGACTGGGAGGCGCCATGCTGGGGCCTGGATTCAGCACTCTCCCAGTCTCAAGC
>NW_026664255.1:0-1464 GCF_009828535.3 Hylobates moloch | reverse complement strand
ACCTCGTGATCCGCCCGCCTCGGCCTCCCAAAGTGCTGGGATTACAAACGTGAGCCACCGCGCCCGGCCGCTGGCTGCATTTCTAATGAGTGGTGTGGAAAATCCACACGACAGTTTCCTGCTCGCCACTCCTTCCGGAGATGTTTGGGTAGGACATTGAGATGATAATTACTTCCTTTCTTCCTTCCAAATTCTAATCAAGTGTTTTCTTTTATCATCAGGTTAAAAACAAGGAATGTTTTAAAATTAAAAATGAAAAGCAGACCAGAGAACAATTTTCCGGCAATAGTTCCTAAAAGTCGTTCTGAGACCAGCACCAGGACACCCAATCTGCAGAATGTTCTAGAGCCCGTGGTGACGTCTGAGCTGGGCACACATCGGGCCCCACGTGGCCTCCCGCCGGTTCCCCTGAGCGCTTTACCTCTGGGCCGTGGTCATGATGGCGTCGACCACCTCGATGATCCTGTGCAGCGCGGAGTCTGTGCCGATGGTCATGTCGGTGCCGCAGAAGTCGTTGTCGATGGAGCCCACCATGCCCACCACGTTGAGGTAGGCGTACTTCTGCACGGCCTCCTTATCGATCTGGCCTGTGTGGTGAGCAAACAGCACATCTCATCGCCGTGACCACGGCGCATTTGGGGGGTGCCCCACTAGGGTTGAGGCAGAATGGCCATGGGTAGAGAAATCAACCACTCTAAACTCTTTTGTTATTGGTATCATTTCTTTATTATCATTTTTTTTTGAGACAGGGTCTCACTCTGTTGACCAGGCTGGAGTGCAGTGGCACCATCATAGCTCACTGCAGCCTCGAAGTCCTGGGCTCAGGCGATCCTTCTGCCTCAGTCTCCTGAGAAGCTAGAACTATGCCTGGCTGATTTCTTAATTTTTTCTGTAGAGCCAGACTCTATGTTGCCTAGGCTGGTCTTAAATTCCTGAGCTCAAGTGACCCTCCTGCCTTGGCCTCCCAAAGTGCTGGGATTATGCGTGTGAGCCACTGCCCTGGCCAATTCTTTATTTTCTCAGAATGCAATGCAACCGGATTCTGCATAGTTAAGGAAAGAGAAGCCAGACAAAGCTGGCAGCAGTTACACACAATGGGCGCTATCACCTGGCACTTAGACAAGAGCAGTAGATTAGAAAAATAAAAGAAAGGATCCACGTTTGCAATTGGTAAACAAAAATCTCAGTACTTCCTGGCAACAGCTTCAGAGAATGACACGGCTTTGAACAAGGATACGTTACAATTACAGAATTAAGCATCTAAGACACTAGGCCATCTTCATGCTGATTTCTCATGCATCTGTGGGAAGCTGGATCGTGGGTGGGCATCTACCTGGCACTCAGGACAGACCTGGGCTGGGCAGTTCTGCATAAAGGGAATCGGAACCATTGAAGGGCCAGGGGCAAGCTTATGCCCGGACTCGTGGCCACTGTCCCAGTCTGTGCACTCACCATGCTGTGCCA
>NW_026664254.1:0-1891 GCF_009828535.3 Hylobates moloch | reverse complement strand
TTTTGTGTTTTTGTGTTGTTTTGTTTTGTGTTTGTTTTTGTTTTGTTTTGTGTTTTTGTGTTTGTCTTGTGTTTTTGTTTTGTTTTGTGTTGGTTTATCTTGTTTTGTGTTTTTGTGTTTTTGTTTTGTTTTGTTTTGTGTTTGTTTTTGTTTTGTTTTGTGTTTTTGTTTTGTTTTGTGTTTTTTGTTTTGTTTTGTGTTTTTGTTTTGTTTTGTGTTTTTTTGTTTTGTTTTGTGCTTTTGTGTTTTTGTTTTGTTTTGTGTTTTTGTGTTTTGTTTTGTTTTGTGTTTGTTTTTGTTTTGTTTTGTGTTTTTGTGTTTTGTTTTGTTTTCCTGATTGCTCTCTGAGCACTTTCTAATCTTTCAGGAGAAAGAGGGAGATCCGTTGTCCTTATTACATACAAGACTCAGGGACCCATGTGGGATGTCACCTGGATAAACTGTCAGGATTAACGTCACACAATTACTTTCTGGTTAACAGAACCAGCCGAGAAATTGGCATTCAATTCTTCGATTCACTTTTGGACACAAAGAAAATAGGTGAGAATAACACACATGATTTTCCTATTGTTTATAGGTGAAATGGAACTTGCCTTAAAATCTGTGTAACTGAGGCCAGGTGTGATGGCTCACACCTGTAATCCCAGCACTTTGGGAGGCCGAGGCAGGCCAGTCACCTGAGATTGGGTGTTTGAGACCAGCCTGACCAACATGGGGAAACCCCATCTCTACTAAAAATACAAAAATTAGCCAGGCTTGGTGGCACGTGCCTGTAATCCCAGCTACTCGGAGGCTGAGGAGAATCACTTGAACCTAGGAGGTGGACGTTGCAGTGAGGTGAGATTGTGCCACTGCACTCCAGCTTGAGTGACAGAGCAAGACTCTGTCTCAAAAACAAGCAAACAAACAAACAACAAAAAAAAGTGTAACTTTGGTGCTGTAACAAATTAGAACTGAGCCGATTTAACTTTCCTCTTTTTGAGACACAGTCTCACGCTGTTGCCCAGGCTGGAGTGCAGTGGTGCAATCTCAGCTCACTGCAACCTCTGCCTCCCAGGTTCAAGCGATTCTCCTGTCTCAGCCTCCTTAGTAGCTTGGATTACAGGTGCTTGCCACCATGCCCAGCTAATTTTTGTATTTTTAGTAGAGACGGTGTTTCACCATCTTGGCCGGGCTGGCCTTGGTCTCCCAAAGTGCTGGGATTACAGGTGTCAGCAAACGCACCCGACCTCCCTGTTTCTCTCCTTCCTTCTTTCCTTCCTTCCTGCCTTTCTGCCTTTCTTCTTTCTTCCCTTCTTTCTTTCTTTCCTTCCTTCCTTCCCTCCCTTCCCTCCCTCCCTCCCTTCCTTCCCTCCCTCCCTCCCTTCCTTCTTCCCTTCCTCCTTCCTTCCCTTCCTCCCTCTCTCCCTCCCTTCTTCCTTCCTTCCTTCTTTCTTCCTCTCCTTCCTTCACCTTCACTCCTTTCCTCCTTCCTTCCTCTTTTTGTTCATTTTTTCCTCACCAACATCTCTTCATGTCCCAGTGCCCCACTCCTGGATAGCCTCTTGGAGCCAGCCCCATATGCCCACACACTGTCCTCTTCCCAAGCCCACCGCATCCCACCCGTGGACTCCTTCATCCCATTGGACGTTCCCAGCCTCTTCAGGCTTAGGAATCTCACATAAGTGTGACTCCTGCCCACCGAGCCCATCCCCACCTCCCACCCTGGACCACTTGCCCCATTGGGTATCTCTCCTGCACATGGAAGCTGCCCCACCTCCACTTGGACCCAGTGTAGACAGAAAGAGACCCTGCACCACCTCCACTTGGACCCAGTGTAGACAAAGAGGTGACCCTACTCCATGTCCACCTGGACCCAGTGTAGACAGGAGGAGACCCTGCACCACCTCCA
>NW_026664253.1:1178-1891 GCF_009828535.3 Hylobates moloch | reverse complement strand
TCACAGGGGATATGATGGCTTAGCTTGGGCTCAGAGGCCTGACATAATCCTTCTGGAGGCTCCAGAGCAGAGAACTGGATCCTCTTCTTCTTATCTTCCAGGAACTCCCACATTTCTGGTTCCATGGCCCCTTCCTTCCTCAAACCACATCCCTCCCCAGGGTCCCAGCTCCTCTCTGACTGCAAGCCTCCTCTTCTCTTTAAAGACCTTTGTGACAATCTTGATTTAATCTCGATAGCCAAGTTGCTTATTCTCCAACTCCTGGAACACCAGGGTTCTTGGTCTCACGTCGGTTTGGATAAATGACACCGACATACATGGAGCGATTTTAAGGAGAGAATATTTTAATATACAAGAATGAAGGAAGATGAAAACAGCTCCCCTGTACAGAGAAAGAGGGACAGGGGATTGTAACAAAGAGAAAACTCCATGTGTGGTAGAAAAGTAGCTGCTTATATGAGGAGGCTGGAGAAGGTGGTGTCTGATTTGCACAGGGCTCAGGGGATTGGTTTGACCAGGCATGTAATTCACATAGCCTGTGGAAAACACTGGCCCTCCCACCATCACCTTTCAATATGCAAATGCAGGGCACCATAGTGTTCTACACACATGGGGATATATGGGGACAGCCATGTTGCCATGCACGTATGGCGACAAGGAAGAAGATGGTGGGAATCACCATGTTTGGGTGAACCCAGTTTCTAATGGCTGGC
>NW_026664253.1:0-1078 GCF_009828535.3 Hylobates moloch | reverse complement strand
CCAAGGACCCCTTTTCCTCTCTATCTGCCTACAATAATTTCTTAAAAACTCCTATAACACTTGGGTTCCAGAGACGAGGACATGGACATCTTTTGGGGTGTGACATTCTTCATTCCACTGACCATAAACATATTCCCCAAAATAGTCCGTCTCTAAAGTAAAATTTAAAAAATCACAAAGTATTTTTAGGAATCAAGAGAGCCGGACAAAATCTTAGACTCAGGTTCCTGTAACTTGTGAGTTTTATCTGTTGGGGTATGCTCACTCCACTGTGTCTAATGTAGATTTATGGATGTGTAGATAGTTTTAGAGGATTTTTCAATTTTGTGACCCAGTATAGACAAAACAGTATCTGAGACAGGTCTCAATCAAATTACAGGTTTATTTTGCCAAATATATGGCTTAAGGCCTGTGACACAGCCTTAGGAGGTCCTGCAAACATGTGCCCAAGGTGATAAGATTACATATTGGTTTTATACACTTTAGGGAGACACAGAAATTACAGGCAAAGACATAAATCAATACATTTCAGATATACATTAGTTTTTCCTGGAAAGGTGGAATATCTTGAAGCAGCGGCTTCCAGGTCATAGGTGGAGTCAAAGCTTTCCTGATTGGCAACTGTTTGAAAGAGTTACGCTCTTCCTGAAGAGTTGAATTCATCATAAAGAAATGCTTGAGTCTAGAAAATGGGGGGTTCTTGTCATGTAGGTGAATCCTATGGGTAGCAAATAAAATAAATGGTGAATATTGCTTATCAGAACTTTAAAAAATATCAGACTCTTTGGAAAAGACTTAGTAAGGGGAGGAGATTCTCTATAGAATGCAAATTTCCCCCCCTACAGGCAGCTTTGCAGGGCCACTACAGAATATGTCAAAGAAATATTTTTAGGGTAAAATATTTAGATTTTCTTCAGGGCCTATTATCTGTCATGTTGGAGTATGGTATCTTATTGCTACAAAGCATCTGTTTTGTCAGTCCAAAGATCTCTGTTGTAATGATAATGCTGGTCAGTTGTGTCTGAACTCCAAAGGGAGGAGAGTATAATGAGGCACATCTAAACCCACCTGCCAGTCG
>NW_026664252.1:1178-1891 GCF_009828535.3 Hylobates moloch | reverse complement strand
TCACAGGGGATATGATGGCTTAGCTTGGGCTCAGAGGCCTGACATAATCCTTCTGGAGGCTCCAGAGCAGAGAACTGGATCCTCTTCTTCTTATCTTCCAGGAACTCCCACATTTCTGGTTCCATGGCCCCTTCCTTCCTCAAACCACATCCCTCCCCAGGGTCCCAGCTCCTCTCTGACTGCAAGCCTCCTCTTCTCTTTAAAGACCTTTGTGACAATCTTGATTTAATCTCGATAGCCAAGTTGCTTATTCTCCAACTCCTGGAACACCAGGGTTCTTGGTCTCACGTCGGTTTGGATAAATGACACCGACATACATGGAGCGATTTTAAGGAGAGAATATTTTAATATACAAGAATGAAGGAAGATGAAAACAGCTCCCCTGTACAGAGAAAGAGGGACAGGGGATTGTAACAAAGAGAAAACTCCATGTGTGGTAGAAAAGTAGCTGCTTATATGAGGAGGCTGGAGAAGGTGGTGTCTGATTTGCACAGGGCTCAGGGGATTGGTTTGACCAGGCATGTAATTCACATAGCCTGTGGAAAACACTGGCCCTCCCACCATCACCTTTCAATATGCAAATGCAGGGCACCATAGTGTTCTACACACATGGGGATATATGGGGACAGCCATGTTGCCATGCACGTATGGCGACAAGGAAGAAGATGGTGGGAATCACCATGTTTGGGTGAACCCAGTTTCTAATGGCTGGC
>NW_026664252.1:0-1078 GCF_009828535.3 Hylobates moloch | reverse complement strand
CCAAGGACCCCTTTTCCTCTCTATCTGCCTACAATAATTTCTTAAAAGCTCCTATAACACTTGGGTTCCAGAGACGAGGACATGGACATCTTTTGGGGTGTGACATTCTTCATTCCACTGACCATAAACATATTCCCCAAAATAGTCCGTCTCTAAAGTAAAATTTAAAAAATCACAAAGTATTTTTAGGAATCAAGAGAGCCGGACAAAATCTTAGACTCAAGTTCCTGTAACTTCTGAGTTTTATCTGTTGGGGTATGCTCACTCCACTGTGTCTAATGTAGATTTATGGATGTGTAGATACTTTTGGAGGATTTTTCAATTTTGTGACCCAGTATAGACAAAACAGTATCTGAGACAGGTCTCAATCAAATTACAGGGTTATTTTGCCAAATATATGGCTTAAGGCCTGTGACACAGCCTTAGGAGGTCCTGCAAACATGTGCCCAAGGTGATAAGATTACATATTGGTTTTATACACTTTAGGGAGACACAGAAATTACAGGCAAAGACATAAATCAATACATTTCAGATATACATTAGTTTTTCCTGGAAAGGTGGAATATCTTGAAGCAGCGGCTTCCAGGTCATAGGTGGAGTCAAAGCTTTCCTGATTGGCAACTGTTTGAAAGAGTTACGCTCTTCCTGAAGAGTTGAATTCATCATAAAGAAATGCTTGAGTCTAGAAAATGGGGGGTTCTTGTCATGTAGGTGAATCCTATGGATAGCAAATAAAATAAATGGTGAATATTGCTTATCAGAACTTTAAAAAATATCAGACTCTTTGGAAAAGACTTAGTAAGGGGAGGAGATTCTCTATAGAATGCAAACTTCCCCCCCTACAGGCAGCTTTGCAGGGCCACTACAGAATATGTCAAAGAAATATTTTTAGGGTACAATATTCAGATTTTCTTCAGGGCCTATTATCTGTCATGTTGGAGTATGGTATCTTATTGCTACAAAGCATCTGTTTTGTCAGTCCAAAGATCTCTGTTGTAATGATAATGCTGGTCAGTTGTGTCTGAACTCCGAAGGGAGGAGAGTATAATGAGGCACATCTAAACCCATCTGCCAGTCG
>NW_026664251.1:0-1891 GCF_009828535.3 Hylobates moloch | reverse complement strand
GGCAGGACCAAGCTGTGAGCATGCTCCTAAGAGTGTGCAGTGTGGCCATGAGTGTGAACCTGAGAGTGTGCAGTGTGGCCGTGAGCCATGAGTGTGAACCTGAGAGTGTGCAGTGTGGCCGTGAGCCATGAGTGTGAACCTGAAAGCGTGCAGTGTGGCCATGTGTGAACCTGAGAGTGTGCGGTGTGGCCGTGAGCCATGAGTGTGAACCTGAGAGCGTGGTGTGGCCATGAGTGTGAACCTGAGAGTGTGCGGTGTGGCCGTGAGCCATGAGTGTGAACCTGAGAGTGTGCAGTGTGGCCGTGAGCTGTGAACGTGAGAGTGTGCGGTGTGGCCGTGAGCCATGAGTGTGAACCTGAGAGCGTGGTGTGGCCATGAGTGTGAACCTGAGAGCGTGGTGTGGCCGTGAGCCATGAGTGTGAACCTGAGAGCATGCAGTGTGGCCATGAGTGTGAACCTGAGAGTGTGCAGTGTGGCTGTGAGCCATGAGTGTGAACCTGAGAGTGTGCAGTGTGGCCATGAGCATGAACCTGAGAGCGTGTGGTGTGGCTGTGAGTCGTGAGTGTGAACCTCAGAGTGTGTGGTGTGGCCGTGAGCCATGACTGTGAACCTGAGTGTGCAGTGTGGCCATGAGTGTGAACCTGAGCATGCAGTGTGGCTGTGAGTCGTGAGTGTGAAACTCAGAGTGTGTGGTGTGGCCGTGAGCCATGACTGTGAACCTGAGTGTGCAGTGTGACCGTGAGCCATGAGTGTGAACCTGAGCATGCAGTGTGGCTGTGTGAACCTGAGTGTGGCGTGGCTGTGAGTCGTGAGTGTGAAACTCAGAGTGTGTGGTGTGGCCGTGAGACATGAGTGTGAACCTGAGAGCATGTGGCTGTGAGCTGTATGACCCTGAGAGTGTGCGGTGTGGCCATCAGGGCCTCCCCTAACTACGGCCCTATAGAGATGTGGCAGAGCCCCCCGTGGTGCCCCCAACATCCCCCACCCACGCCAGCTGACCCCAAGCTGCAGGGGGCTGCCACACTCCCCTCTGGCTGTTTTGCAGACCCTGAGCCTGCTGTGGCTGCGTCAGGGGTCAGGGTCTGCACTGGCTCCGAGGGCCCCCAGCCCCCAGGACACCGGCAGAGGTGGCTGTGGCCTGCTGAGACTTACCGGGATGTGGCCGCCCGGGGGTCCCTGAGCTTCTATTCATGGGGAATGGCGCACCCCGGCCAGCGACTGTGGGAGAGCAGAGCTCTGGGAAGCCTGTGTGCACGGAACCCACAGGGACACCCACGTGCACCCTGAAGGGGATCTCAGGCCGGAAATACGAAAGTGAGGGGCTACGGGGGCAGAGCAGCCCTCACCACAGAGCTGTCCCGAATGGGCCAGCGGACTCGGGAAGAGGGGGCTCCCGGGGCTGTCCCCCAGTGGACAGTGGCTCTGGGGCAAGGTGGGGACACAGACAGCAACTCCCACAGTGTCTCCCACAGCTGGAGCTGTGAGAAGGGAGCCGGGGGCAGCCGGGCAGACCTACAGCTTCTACACTCGGAGCCATTGTGGGCTGGGAGGGTTCCGTTCCCACAGCGGACACAGCTGGCGCTCCCATCCGCGTTCCAGCGCCTGTAACAGCCTGTGTGGGGCAGAGGATGGGCATGTCAGCCAAAGCAAAATCCACACCAGCTGAGTCTCCTGGGAATGATTCTCTATTTGAGTCGGTGAGGTAACTTTCATTCCGGATACCAACGTGCTCTAGAGGGTGGGTGGGCGGCAGACAAGGACACCCCGAGGGAGCATGGCGGGGCCCTGAGCACCACACGCTGCACACTCCATGCTGAGCACCCCAGACCTGAGTACCCCGACCGTGAGTACTCCACACTGAGCACCCCGGACCTGAGCACCCCAACCCTGA
>NW_026664250.1:0-1891 GCF_009828535.3 Hylobates moloch | reverse complement strand
ATGGGAGACACCACATTCCAATGCCTGCAGGCAGTTTCTCTTTGTTTATTCCATTTGCCTTGTCAGAAGGGAACAACCTACATGGACCTGACATTCTTGTGATCACACACATCTGAGTGGAGCCCTGGCCTCTTAGGTTGATTACTTCTCTGGATCATTACCTTTATTTACTTCCAGTCCTGGGAAGTTTTCTTAATTTCCTTTCAACTATATTAGGTATTCTGTGAATTCTTGTAACTCCTTGGTGATTTTAATCGTCTGCATTAAGTGTTTAAAGTATATTATTTTTCTGAAAAGCAGAAATATCAATAATTGCATATATGAATGAAATATTTTACATAGGTTTTCTATGGCATCTATCACCATGAGAAATTCCAAGTTTTTTCCTTTGAAACACCCCTCTCATCAATAGACCATATTGTAATCATTTGTAGAATGTGATTACTTTTATACCATTAGAAAATTAATTATACATTATGTGGATATTTTTGAAATACTCCACTGCAATAAATAGTGTATGGCCAGAAGTATTGTTTTCTCTAACATAAAACTAATATGAGTAAAATTCTTCACCTGAATTCAGACCTTTTCACTTCAATGGCCATTCTGTCTGATTAGCACTTCCCTGATCCATAAAGGACATCATTTGTATTTTTTGTTTAATTCATAATTTATTGAAATGAGTAATTTAACGTTATAATGTTTTATGGCAATTTAGGACATTTTCAATAAATATATTGAGCTTGAGGCCCTGGCTAAGTATTCCTTTTGTACTCGAAATCAGATTTTTCTGGCAAAACTTCATTGCCTGCAATGGTATTTATAAAAAGTATGAATGCCAGCACATGGACTATTTCAATACTGTACTCATTTGTTCATGTATAAACATTTCATTAGCTATGAAACAAACCAAATACAAATGCTGCTGTATAATACATATCAACAAATTCAGATTCTTCACTGAAGAAAACAATAAAAGTTGAATTTTCTGTGACATGTCACCTGTTCATTAGTTCTTTAATATGATTTAGGCTATTCCAAATATAAGAAAATGTATGCATCACTATTCATGTTGTCTCAACATTTTTATCTAGGTCCTAGAGGGTATAAAAAATAATGCATACTGTCAGATTTATTTTTATAGACTTTAGATGTTTCTTTTGCTGTATTTTCTGTGTATACTAGTATGAATATATGGAGACAAGGACAAATGTACATTTAAGTGGTTATATGAATTTTGCTCATATGGCTAATTGCTTATATGGATGTTGTAAATGACAAGATAAAATAGTAAAGTTTGATAAACTTATCTATGCCCTGTGAACTTTAGTTCACTTACTGTATAACTTAATTCAGTCACTAATAATGAGTTTAAAAAATGTTTTTTAAAAGTTGCAAACCACACTTTATTACACATTTCTGAATCAAGAAGGGGTAAACTGTGACCCAGCTTCCTTGTGCCACTGACTTCTTTGGGGAGAAACGTTCTGCAATAAAATAAGAGTTTCCAAACTCTATTTATAAAAAAGCTTGAGTTTTCTTCTGTGATTAATCTTCACTCCTCAGTCCCTTTTACCCAAGGAATGGTTCCTAGGTCATCTTTTGGAAGTTTAGTTTCTGGAAAGTTTTCAGCAAACCTCTCCTGTGCTTTGTCCCAGTTGTTGCTGTTGTTGAAAGTTTTCAGCAAACCTCTCCTGTGCTTTGTCCCAGTTGTTGTTGTTATTGTTGTGGAGAAGGTGAGTCTCTTTAATAGAGGATGGTTTGTCTGTCTCCAATCCTGCATGTGTTTGCCAAAGCTGAAGTTGTATTGGAGTTTTTATTCTCCCACCATCCTTCCCCAGGCCTTCTCCTGTTTTCAACACATCTTTTTCAACATCTTCTGACCTTTGTC